>NC_056735.1:869290342-869422842 GCF_019279795.1 Protopterus annectens
CTATTAATGATGTCTATAATGTCCTTTCTATCACTGGTGTAGTACATTTGTATTCTTACTTGATTATTAGGAATTCATATAATCTTTTTCTCATTCATTTGATTAGAGTAATATGGGGCAGCTCTACTCATTCTTAGTTTGTATATATCCATTAGATTACATTAAATTTCACATTGTTGATAGCCACGTTGTAATAATCTACGTCTGAAACTATCTATCTCTTGCTGAAATCCTTCTTGTGATGCATTGAGCCTGGAAATTCTCATACCCTGTCCTTTCATTATGTTGTCAAATATGTGATGTGGATGCATACTTGTCCTATATAGAAGGGCATTCCTGTAGCAGTTCTTCCTATAGACTCCAGTGTTAACATGATCTTCCATCACTCTCTGTACAAAAACATCCAAAAACTCTATACAATCAGCTGAATATTCGTATGTAAACTTAAGATGGGGAGTGAAGTTATTAATAATTGTAACAAATTTGTGTAAATCTACATGACTGCTCTCCCAAACAAGGAAGGCGTCATCCACAAAGCGTCTATAAAATCTCACATGCGAAAGATACAACGCACTCTTGAATAATACCTCTTCATAGGTTCATAGGTTCATAGTAGGCTATCTGCCCTAGGGCATTTATAGGCCTAGCCAGAGTGTGTGTGGCTTTCACCACCCCTTAGGATGAGAATACTATACCCATTAGTTTGCTGTACCTCTGTCCAGCAGTGATACAGAGATGATTCCCGGGGTAAACCTACGATCTCCCATCCACTCGTCAAGATTTCTCTTGAACAGAGTCAGTGAGGGGCTCTGCCTCACATGGACTGGGATTCTGTTCCATAGTGTAGGGAGTCTCTGGGTGATGAATCTGTCCCTCCAGCACGTCCTATTTATATCCGTGTTGAGGTTTAAGTCTCTTGCTCTCGTGGCTCTTGTGGATTTGGATTTTTTGAGGTGGAGCATGTCCATTAATTCCGGGTTGGACATGGCCTTGTATGTCAGGCACAGATCACCTCTGAGCAGACGGTATGCGACTGAATAGAGCTGGAGTTTCTTCAGTCGGGCATCGTATGACATATGTTTGAGCCCCTTTATCCTTTTGGTGAGGAACTTTTGGGGTCTTTCCAACTGCTGCAGGTGTCGGGTAAGGTACATTCGAATGGGGCGTTGTACTCAATCATTGGTCTTTTAAGTGAAGAGTACAGGGTACAATGACCTCTCCTGATCTGGATGTGAATCCCTTCATGATCAGGTGGGCAATGTAGAAGGTCTTCCTAACCACTTTGGCAATGTGAGTGTCAAAAGAGAGGTTACTGTCAACTTGGGTCCCCAGGTCCCTGATAACTTCTTCCGTGTTTAATGGATTACCACCTATGTGGTAATTAGGGGTTACCTTGTTTTTCCCAAAGGGTATGACTATACATTTTTTGGCATTTAGCTTAAGGCCATGGCTCTGGCACCAGTTATCCATTTCTATGAGACCTCTCTGGAGGATGTCTGTGTCTGATGGAGTGTCAATTATGGTGCCCAGTTTGCAGTCATCTGCAAATTTTGTCAGCCACAATCCCCTATGTTTGCCTGCACTTCAGAAAAATAAATGCCGAACAAGAGGGGGCCCAGGACTGAGCCCTGTGGGACACCGCTCGTGACTGGCTTAGAGTCTGACATGGCACCAGCAACTCTAACCCTGTGTGTTCTGTCCTTGAGCCAGTTTGCAACCCATCTTGTGACATATGGGTTTACATCTAAGCTGGTGAGCTTTTCTATGATGCCCGAGTGGGGTATTGTGTCGAACGCTTTTGCTAGGTCAAGGTAGGCTGTGTGAACTGCCTTACCCTCATCAATGGCCTTAGTGACTGTTTCAAAAGTCAACCAAGTTCAAGAGGCAGGATCTGCCCTTGACAAAGCCAAATTGGGTAGGATCCAGTGTCTGTAGGTCCCCAATGTCTTTATTTATGAGTTCCATTATGATCCTCTCCATAGCTTTGCAGACAAGGCTCGTCAAGCTTATGGGGCAGTAATTTCAGGGTCCGTAGAAGCACCGCCTTTGTGGAGTGGGACCACAGTTGCCGTACGCCATTCTTTGGGTACGTATGCTGTAGTAAGGCTAAGATTAAACAGCAGCCTTATGTGTGGGTTTAGTTCCTCATTGAGTTCATGTAGCACACAGCCGGGGACACCGTCCGGTCCCATTGATGCTGTGTTTTGCTTTAGAGAGAGCAGCTCTCACCTGGGCATCTGAGATGTTTGGGAGGCTAGACTCTGGTGGGATAGATATTTCTCCTTTTGGGGAGGGAGGGAGAAATTTGCACTGAACCTGTCTGCCAGTATGTTGGCAATGTCTGTGGGTTCAGTGATTTTTTTATCATTTTGGACTAATTCTGAGCATATCTGGGAGTTTCCACCCAGGTTTCTAACATAGCTAAAGAAGGCTTTATGATTGTCTTTTGTGTCATTAGCGATTTTTCTCTCAAAGTTGGCCTTGGATGATTTTATGAGTGATCGTAGTTTTTTGCTAGTATTGATCAGAGATGCCTTCCCTTTTAGGGATTTTGCTCTGTCATGTAGTAGCTTTCTCCTCTTGTTGTAGGGTTTGTTTATGGCTGGGGTCCACCAGACTGGGCGCCTGCCTTTGTTGGAAAGGGTCTTGATTTTATTAGGGATTGCTTGATCCATACATTCCTGGAGATGCTCGTAGAAGGCATTTGTAAGGGTTTCAGCTGCGTGGGTTGTGGTTTCCACTGGCTCGGGGGCCTTGAAGGATACCACTCCAGTCTTAAGAAGTGTGAAGTTTGCTTTTGAGAAGTTCTTCACTGTGGTCTTTTTTGCTGGGGGTGGGGGCGGGATGTGGATCTCCAGTGAGATTAATTTATGGTCTGATCTCACCAATGAGGGATATACTTCCGGTGTGGAGCATTTTGTCCCCATGTTTGTGATGATCAGGTCTAGTATATTTTCTCCTCTTGTGGGAATGGTGACTAGTTGTTCCATAGCATTTGAGTTTATGAACTCAAGGAACCTTTGGGCTAGGGTGTTGGGGCTTGAGTAATGTTCCCAGTCTATGTTTGGGTAGTTGAAGTCACCCAATATGATGGTGTTTAGAGAGACATTCATACTCTCCAGTGTCTTCAGGAAGGTTGTGTGGGTTTCCTGAGTTTGAGAAGGTGGTCTGTAGCATGTTACAAACTGTAGGGTAGTTTTACCTATGGTTAATTGCACCTGGATGGTCTCCGATGCTTCGTGCGTTGCCACTAACCTGGAGGTGTGGGTATCCTTTATGAATATGGATACTCCCCCTCCTTTTGTGGTTCGGTCCGGATTTTGGGGCCGGAACGCATGATATGAGGTATAACCTGATAGTGCTGGGGTGCTCTCAGGAGCCTTGAACCAGGTTTCAGTCACAGCACAGACATCGATGTTCTCCATACTGAGGAGGGCTTCAAGGGCGTGCATCTTAAGGTTTAGACTTCTGGCATTGAGCAGTATTACCCTTAGTTTTTCTCCATTTTTGTTTTCTAGGGCGGTAGGTTTATCATTTGAGCCTTGCCTAAAAAAGGCACTATGGGGGTGGCAAGAGCCTTTGCCAATATCCGGAAGCCCAGGGGTGACAGGTGCAAGCCGTCCCTTGCGAAGCAGCGTGGCTTGTCAAGCATGTCATCCCAGGCAGACAGACATTGGATCCCCTTAGAATGACATTGCTAGGTACATATGTCATTAATAGACATTGGCAGATTTTGACTAGCAGTGAAGAGATTGCACAGATAGTAGGAACAAAACCAACTTTTCAATATAAGAATAGAAGTAATCTTAAAAAACTATTATGTTATTGTGGAGAGGGACAGGATAATGATCTATTTGTAGGAACATATCCTTGTGGACGATGTAATTATTGCAATCACATAGAAAGAGGTAATATATTTAAACATCCAGATACACGACAAACCTTCTCTTTTAAAGTTAATGCCACTTGTAATACAGAAAATTTGGTGTATTTAGCCATATGTCAAGTATGCCAGGCGTTCTATGTTGGTAAGACCAACAGGACACTTAGGACCAGGATTAGAGAACATCTTTATGCCATTAGAATTCAGTATATGAATAATGCTTTAGCTAAACATGTTAATAATTATGGTCAATAACATATTTTTACATTTATGGCTATAGATAATATCCTCCCAATGGTTAGGGAAGGTAATATTCGAAACACCACTGAAAGAAGAGAAGTTAATTGGATGATGAGATTTAGGGCAGATAAGGGTAAGGGCCTTAACGAGAGAGCTCCTATTAAACCTGTCTTGAAGGCTAGGCGTATTAAATGAACATATGAACAATAAAATAGATTTCATAAGCATTATGTTTATGTATAAATATATATATAATTTTTTCTATGATATTTAACTATGAATTTAACTATTCAGAATTAGAAGAACAATGGGAAATTAATTAACTACTGTTAATGATAATATTGTGATAAGGGTAGCCTAGGACTATTATTATCACTATTTATTTCAATGCACTGTTGAGGTATTTCCTGCCAGTTTGTATTCAACGTATCATTTTTGAATGGCATGGCCAATCAACGAGTATTTTGAGCCATATAAGTGTTTAGTTGTAGTAGTAGCAAGATATCTTTTATTTATTTTTCTTTTATTACCCACGTAAGTTGCTATGTACATTGAATCTACTATTGCAGTAAGAAAATTTTTGTTATTATTTATTTATTTATTAATTAACAGTATGAATGAGTATCCATTTCTTCAAGCGCAATCTCATAATAATAATTGTGATGTAGTTCTAGTAAATGGATATATTATAATGCTTTATTACATTTAGTACGCAAACGGGAAAGTCGCTTATTAAACACGCATTAGATTAACGGTTGACATTTGATAACTATAGCAGGTTTGTAGTATGCAATATACTTGTGTTTTATACATATATTTATTCGTTTGCATAATTGTACATATTAGCATATAAGATTAGAGAGAATTTGCATTCGTTGACATTAGATAATTATTTGTTAGTAATACGTAGTAGTTCACTGCATCTGCAATTTTAAAGTAGTTGATAGCATTTATTAAAAAAACCCATTTTATTTGGTATCGTTTAACAAAGTGTGTGTTTACACCACTTGTATATTTTGGGGTCAAGCAGTTCTAAGCAGTTGACGATTGAATATCTTGTATTTATATTAGTAGGTTTTATTATTTAATGTATCTTAATATGTTTTTTATGAGCATAAGATTGATCACGCAATGAATTTACATTTGTTAGTAAAACGCTGCACGTTCCTACAGTAACATCATTTGGTTTATCCTATTATAGGCTGCTGCTGAGGCATATATTTTTAATTGCAAAAAATATATATATATAGAATTTTAATTATTATGTTGCTGTTTTGTTATGTTGTTTGGAAGGGACATCTGTAATACAATGTTTATGTATACTAAGAAACTTGTAAATATCATACGCTTTCACAACTGTTGTGAATGCACAAGTTGAAGTGTATTGCTTTAATGTCTTGATTGCAAGTGTTTAATTAGGCATGTTATCTATATAAAAGGAATTAGGATGGCATTTTTGAATGTTAACGGTCTGACAAAGCTACAGTGAAAGCGCTTATTGATTTGTTTTATGTAATAAACAGACTTTTTTCGCTATCTATATGGTGGATTTTTACATCTTATGGATTTTTACATCTCATTGATTCGTTACTTATATGGTGGATTTTTTATATCTAATTGATCAGCATATGCTTGGAATATCAAGACGCCTTGGTTATCTCTCAGCCACAGTTACTATTTTATATATATATATATATATATATATATATATATATATATATATATATATATATATATATATATAGATATATATATATATATATATATATTCATTACCAAATGCTACTTTTATCTGTATGCATTACTTATACAGTAAATGTAGTGATGGCATGGGCATGTTTGTCAGGGCATTTCACAGATATACATAATTGGCAATAGCTAAAAATGGAACATTCTGTGTTAAATCTGTAGACTTGTTTCAGGGACAGATCATTTGATAGCTCGTTTGGCGTTTCAGTGATGGTTTGTTAGCAAAATGTGTCATTTACCTGTTCTTTTGGAGTAGGGGATCAAAATTGCATTTATGTTTTGGTGCAAACAAGGATATCTTGCTTTTGTTACTCTCCTTGTTTTGCATCCAGCCTTGTATTATATGTGAATATAATACATTACAACCACTCAGTTCCTGTCTTTCATATTTCAATATCTTGACTGTTTTATGTTTCTCCAGTAGGTAATAGTAAAATGCTACCTTTTCTGTTTTACCTGGAAATAGATATTTTTAGGTTATGTGATACCTATGTGCATTATCCTTCTGTTCTGTTTTGTTTTAGGTCACGTAGGACTATGGCACCCAGGCATCTCAATCTCTGAACCCTCACCCTTCAGTGACCCCAAGAATCAGGCCATCGTGGAAGCTTTTAGGTGACATGGTGCCTTTCTGCTTGAAAGGGGGTGTGGGGATTATGTTATGCAAAATGCAAATTTGGCAACAGATAGCCACTGATGTGAAGTCAGTAGGTGGCCACAGCAGGAAATATGATCAGGTGTGCCATGGGGCCACTGACATGATCTCATCTGCAAGAAGGAGAGCAGCTGCAGTAGTCCATGATGGGATGGGTACCGGGGAAAAGCCTGCTAAAGAGCCTCCACTAACAACAAATGGAGATTTCCTGTCCACCGTCAGGGATCCAAACAGCTCCCAGGAAAGTGCAAAACAGCATGTCCTCGATACTGGTGCTATAGTTTCAGGGACAGGAAGTATGTCCCACTAGAAGCTTCCAGGTAGGCTTACGTATCTCAATTGTTAAATTCTGTTGTATAGTAAAATATTTATGGCAATATGTTAGTTATGTTTAACAATAAATTGGTTTGTGTGTGGGGGGGTGTTGTAAATCGCTACAGTTAGCAACATATTCTGATTGATTACACATGGGTGTAGGTTGGATTTGTCATCCAAGATCTTCTTGAAAGTATAGTTAATGAACATATAAAGGGCAAAACGTTTTAACCCCCTGTGTTACTGTTAATTGTGATGATGTTGTCCTTAACTTTTGCTTAACATCTTCCAGGACCATTGTCCATGGGAAGCATAGCATCAACTGCACATGGTAAGCCAAATAGCTTCTTCATCAGTGGTGATGACCAGTTCAAACAAATTTGTAACTTTTATCCATATGTGTGATGTGAGTGTCAGGACTGTTGTGTGGTATTGCTGTACTGTCTTTAGTAATGGCACCACTGTGTCTTTGTTAGCATACATTTGACTATACCAGTGTAGCTATTACTTTTTTGCTGTGTTTGTTGCTTATTATCATAGGTGATGCTGACAGTGGAAGTACAGGATTCTTATCACCTGATGTGAGAGTATCAGCAGACTCTGATGACATTGGTGTCCAAACAGGGGCACAGTCATGGGGGTGCAGAGGTTGAATCTGACACTGAGGTTGACATTCATCCATTCCCTGTGTAATTTCATCAGATAGAGCCAGTAGGCCTATGCCAACCCATTCCCATGAGCCCTCAGATATTGGACAGGTGGAGGGTGAGACACTTGATTAGGGAAGTGTGGTTATTGTGGCTTCAGTACCTGTTGACTATGACCATAGCCAAAGTGTGGGCAAGGTGCCATATAGGAGGGTTGTTACAGGTGCTCAGAGGAGGCCTGCTGTCCATTCTCCACCTGATCCAAGTGTGTCTTCCTGTGCCACTCGATGCATGTTTAGGGTCATCATGGAGGCACAAGCATATTTCCATAGGTCCTCCAGAGAAATGTTTAGGGTTCTAGATGTGACACAGGCTGATATTTGTGACTGCATCCACCATGCTGACGATTCAATGGATTGGATGAAAGACACATTGGATCAGGTGGTGTCTGTGATGGAAAATATGCTGGGAGGAGGTGGGTATATGTCAGCCACATCATCTGCTGTTAGCTGACATGGCCATGTCTGATCATGCTCCCATACTGGCACTACTTCCACTGCTCCATCAGTGGTTGAGGTGTCCACACCCAGACATGGCAGGCTTTTGGGTCATGGTCCTGGGAGTCCTCATGAGGGAGCTCATCCAACAGACATCAGTCACATTCAGGTAGCAGCAGTGCATCTGACCGTTGGAGTCAAAGTGCCAGTGCAACTCTCTGGTTTTCATGGTTGGGTACGACAATGATGAACTGCCACCTCTACCATGCATGGCTCATACCTGTCCAACATACTAAGACATGGAACTAGCACAGAGCTTGACTGTGTTAATAAAGACACTCACACCCATTTCACCTGGAGGACCCATACAGACCCACACACAACAGTTACATGGCTCAGCCATGAAGCTTAAAGCTTATTTTGCCTCACTGGCCATTTATTACTTCATCCAAATGTCTTTCTGCTTCTCCTTCTTACTCACACACACTCACTGACATTTTGTGTCAGCCTAGGCTTCCTGCGTCCCCCCTAACACCCTGTGCAAGTGATGATAATTGTGCCATATCCCTGTTTTCTAACTTTTGGATTCAAGGATGCATAACATTTAGGTCTGACGCTCAGGGTGCATAGCTAACTTAGTGCTTAGTATACCTGCATTTGTGATGTTGATTTGGTAACTGTACCTTTGATTTATATTGGTCTTAGAAAGTTAGGCAGTTGATAGAAAAAAACATTTGCATTAGTATTGTTAATGATTTTGTGAGGGTTGTAAAGTCTGAAACTGAAATGTGTCTCATTACTTTCTAACTTTACTCTTTTTAATGATATTCCAGTACAAAAGTATGGTGTTAAACTGAGGACATTAGGTGACCATCAGTACTTTTGAGAGGTATGACTGTGTGAATCTTTGATGCCTGAGACCTACTACTTGATAATGTACACATATAAGTCAAGTATGTCTTTGCTGTCACATGTTAAAATCATTTTGTATAAATCATTCCCCTTTTAAGTTGCTTACATTAACAAGTAACAATATGGAAGGGTATGCCATTCACTCATATTATTAAACAATATACTCCAAGTTCAACCCTTACCTTGTACATCAAGCAATTGTCACAGTTTTAGTTCAGGGCTGACTCTGTCTGATGCTAGGAGTGCACAGCCATTACATAGGTAGGTAAAGGCTGTGAGAATTGCCTGACATCAGTGTTTCTATATGTATGAGCATAGGAGGAAGGTTTTAACCCCTTAGGTGATGAGTGAGTGTGTTATGCATTGCCTGTTAACCAATGTGAGGACCTATTGAGCACAGCTACATCTGCCTACACAAACAGAAGCTTCTAGTTTCCCCTCTGACTCCTCACCTGCGTGTGGCTGTGGTGACCTTGCCATTAGTGGTGGGATGTGTGCTCCTTCCCCTTGTTGATCCCGCTGAAGCTGTTTTCTCAGGATGATGTCACGTAGCATAGCACATTTCAGTACATGTATATGGATTATACTGCAGGGCTCCCCTGATGTATCTAGGCATTGGAACCATGACATCAGCAGCCCAAACACATGCTCGATGATATTTCTGGTTTGAGCATGTGCCTCATTATGGTGTTCTTCACTTGGTGGGTGTGCATTTCTGATGGGTGTCTTCACAATTCCAGTGCATAACCTGCATTCCCCAGTAAATGACCCTGTGGGATATCCCCCCTAGTGAACATCTGATACAGTTGGAAAGTGTACCAGATATGTGAGTCGTGGTAACTGCCTGGGTTGCCAGCACATACGTTCAAGATGATCCCCTTTGCACTACATGTGACTTGGCAGTTAACAGAGTAGAAGCCTTTTCTATTTATGTAAAAGTTTCCCTGTTCCCCAAGTAGTGCCTTAATTTCTATATGTGTGCAATCTGTGGCACCCAGTACTTCAGGGTAGTGTGTTACAGGATAGAACTCCTGCATTTTCTGGCCCAGTCTTCAGGAGTATGGTGAAAATATATGTGGTCACTAGCATGTTGTAGCATAGCATTCAGGAATTGATGGAGGATCCTGAATGCTGATGCATGTGACATCCCCAACATACCCCTGTTGGTCTCTGAAAGATTCCTGTAGCTAAAATTCTAAGTGCTACACATACCTTTGTTTCCACTGGCATGGGTTTCCCTTGTTTACCCTGGCTCTGAGTTGAGGATGAGAGAGGTTGCAGAGTTCGTGTGCATACCTCTCAACCTCTTAGAGCAAGAAATCCAGACTGAGCCATAAATAATGGGGGGACAAAGTCCCAAAAATAGGGACCATTTTTAAATATTGCTCTTACAAACATAGAAAGTAGATAGAATAACATGTTTTGCATCATCATGAATTTTCTGAAGGGTATGAAGTCTGAAACTTAAATGTTTTCATAATTTTCTGATTGAAATCTTCAATATTTGCCAATGATTTGCTAGAAAAACACAATCTTATGAAAAATGGACCAAAAATATGAGGCAAAAATCTGGACATTCTGCAAAAATCTTCACAGTTGTGAGGTATGTTCCTGTACTGTTTCTTTATCTACTCTGTAGTGCTCTGCAACTTCCATGTCATATAGATTGTGATAAGTTAAATGGGGTATAAAACTCTTCTCTTTCTTGGCCTTAGTCTATTAGCAGCAGCAGCATAGACTTCAGCCTGTTGGTCATACCCAGGAACCCCTAACATTCTTTCTGTGTAGACTCCTTTCCATGGCTGTATTCCAATGGATTTTGGAATTTTCAGAGAAAAACAGCACTGAGTCTACACAGTTACTTTATAGTTTGTGAAAAGCTCCTCCATCTTGAATTTGTTGATTAACATACAGTTCAGCTGCTTATGTGTAATTAGCATGCCACAGTGTTTACCTTGTTTGCGTGGCTCTACACACCATGTACAGATGCTTACTGAATCTGAAAGAGTACACTACTGTGTGCATGCTGCTGTGCAACACACACATGGTGTAAATGGACTGTGTAGGCTTTATTGAATCTGGCCAGCTGACAATGTCTGTCACAGTATTTTGGTATTCAATGGCTATTGCTCTGTGCGCTAAGGGAAGATTGTTTTGCTAATATTTCTGACCATTCTGGAACATTAAGACAGCAATCTTCCTCCAAATATGTAGCACTTTAGCCTTTGCATCTGTACATTTTGTATCACAATAGCATTTATTATTCAGGAATCAACATGCAATAATTATTTTTATTCTGTTTTCAAAATATATTGAAAATAAACATCTCAGAATTAGACTAAAGAAAAAGTTTATGTGAAGAAAATGTTTTATGCAGTACATGGTAGACATGGGATTCAAACCAAGTTCTTCTGGTTTATAGCTGGTCTGATTATGTTATTCAACATACTGGATAAGCCAAGGAAAACAGCAGTGCACGACTAAACCATGTATAACACTTGTATAGTTAAACGCATTTCCGATGTTCATAAGTGAATTGTGGCATTTGGTGAGTTAAGTGCCACAGTACTTCTTTTCCTTGACAGTCTTTACTATTTTAAACTATGTTTTAATAAAAAGGTTTGCAATCTTTTTTTTATTAAGTGAGTTAAATGTTACTGCAATTTTTCTTTTTCTCAGTCTTTACTATGTTTGAACTGTATTTTTATAAAAAAAGCTTTGTAAACTTTTTTATGATGTCGCCTTAGAGAGAGAAATTTGGTGCATGTATAGACTTTAATGGACACTTCTCTTTGCATGCAGAGTAATGGACACAGCACATGCTTTCCTGTGCTGGATGTCACTGACACTAGAAGTTGTTGTTGATAATCAGTGGCATTAGTTTCTAGAAAATTACACATTTTTAAAGTCTTGTTTAAATCAAAAGTGGCCGAAAATGTTCATCAATGTGTTAAAAATGCTGTTTGACTCTATTTACCACAAGGTGTAGTGCAAAAGTAAGAAACTGATCACTTGCAAATCACTTAAACTTAAGATTAACACTCAAGGTTCACATTGCATCATACACTGCATTCAATTCTCTACTGCCTTTCTATCACACCACTTTTAAAATGTAAAACTTCACATCACTGCCCTTATATCTTTGTAACAATTAGAATAATAGAAAAGGAAGTAACAACATAATTTGCCAACAGACCTGTGGCAGACTTCTATAACAGCTAATTCTACTTCATCAACTAAATGCTTGCTAAAAATATGAATACTCCACTTTGAACAAAAGTACCTTTACAAGCTAAGGCTAATGAGTGCAGTGGAAGCGAATTATATAATTTTCTACCTCTCATTCTTTTTTGAATGGAAGTAATATACAATAAGGGATATTTCTTAATCACATCATACCATATAATTAGTATTCCAATTAAATTGTATTTGAAACTGAAAGATGTCATATCTGAAATTTTTTGTTTGTATTTTTTGCAAAACGTCTTTCGGCTTTTCCCTGTTAGGGGTTGCCACAGCGGAACTCCAATCCGCTAATGACTGACAGTGGATTTTTACGGTGCTGAGTTGCCAGCCCGATGCCCAACCTTCAAAGAAGGCACGCCCATTCACACGTGCACCTACCTGCATATCTTTAACGTTACTCGACCATGGGGAGGACATGCAGACTCCACACAGAAGGCGCTCCAGCTGAGAATCGAACAGGAGAACCTCTTGCTGTGAGGCGACGACACTAACTGCTGCACCAGCTGACCGAACACCAAGTGGTATTAAATATGTAGGTTTTGCATGACAGACTATTAGGACCGATAGACTTATATAACTGCAAAGCTATGCAACTTATTTACTAGAAGTACATGATACTACTAGTATGGATGGACAATGAATATCAATGGAGTATGTGGCACTGTGTAATGCTTGAAATGAATTTAAAATGCAGAGAAATGTTATCTGAGGATCTTTGCAATGCTGTTCTAGTAGAATTCTACCACTATTTAATTTTTTTAAGGATTCTTTTTTTCTTTAGGAAAGAAGGGATTGCATGTTTTTCAGTACTTCTTTCTTTTGCACTGTTTTTGTCACAAATTCACAGACACACACACACACACACACACACACACACACACACACACACACACACACACACACACACACACACACACACACAGTTTCTCTCTCTCCAATACTGTCTTTCCCACAGATTCAGGCATACACGTTAGAGTAATCTGATCACGAAGCTCATATTTCCTGCCATAGCTACAGAAACAAACAAAAGCTGCAGGCAATGCCTGGTGTTAGCTAATAACCTGGACTACATGCATTGAATGAATATTTAATCATATTACTCTTACTAATAAACAAGTGAAACATTGATAAGGAGCACCTTTTTGTACCATTAGTCACAATAAAGTATTACAAAATTGCTAAATGCATTTTTGCTAAGTGAATTATTTTTTTTAATTTTTTATTGAAAGTACCTTATTGGCAGGCAATTCAGAACCGGGATTAAGAAAGTGATGTGTATGTAATGAAACACCATTGCCTATACACCGTCTTTATCAGTAGTTGATACAATCTCACCTTGGGAAGCATAAAGCCAGTTCTGGAGTTTATCAGTTAAGTGAACAACCGAGTACCATAATGCTCCATATTCCATGCAAGTCATAATATAATAACTATCCAGCATCAGCAATGAATGAAAGGCAAGGAATGTGCCTTATGTTTATGCTGCCTCATTACTGTGCAGTTTGGTCTTAATATCCCACTTAGTTCTTAAAAACAGGATGACATCCTGTAAGTATTGGAATAGGAAGTGCCAAACAACTCTCTTCCTGTACCAAACTGCATTTTTAATAATAGAGTTTTCTGTTTACTACTCAAATGGCACCAAGTGCCTTCATTTTACATGGGTTACGTACAGTGCATCAGCTGTAAGCAGTATTGTTAACCTCACAAGTAACTACTGACTGTTCCCCAGCACTTGAGAAGGGTTACAGGTTTGTTTGCCATTGTTCCATTAATTATATGAAGTATGCCTTAACTGCGTGTAGTGCAGTGCAGATATTCAGGAATATAGTAATGGTCTGAATAACCTAATTTCTTACTGTATATTATCTAAAATGAACACTACATAGCAATTTTGAATTTGTTCCTCTTGCCTTTACTGTATTGCTCTTCTTATATTTTGAGACCACTTTCAGGATGAACTATAGAAACAAATGACTTTTCAAGCCACAGCTATAGCACTTCATAGGAGATGGTGCTTCCAGTGTGTCATTGTACTGACGTCATTTGCATTGCCAACATAACATGACTGTTCCTTATCGCTTGGATGATGAAGCAACAAAAACTGTGTGAAAAGCACTATAACTTGAGGTAACTACAGGAAACATATGCATGTGAAGTGTATAAAACTATGCCACATGTCATATTAATGCTGGATTTGTCAATAAATACACATGATAAGGTCTAGGTAGAATATAAAACATGAACTTGTTTTAATTATACAAATGCTGCATAATATCTTGACATTGTGGAGTGTAGGATAATAAATTTAAATAACAGAATTAGAAGAATAAAGAAAAAAGAAATGTTTATAGTGACTTGAGTTTTTACATCAGAGCTAGAAACAAAGATCCTCAGTTGATAATGCATTGCAAGGTGCCAGATATACTGCTAGTATTCTATGTTTAAAAAGTAAAGAAAGAGCAGAAGGGTTGGTAGAAAGAAACAAGAGCAGCTAATGGACAGCCTTTTTCTTCAGGATAATGAGATGAAAATTGTTATTGAAGTAACACCCCTGGTTCTTCTATGAAATGCCAACTTCCAGAAAGTTGATGTTTCAAAAGAACGAAAAAAAAAAATGCCTGAAAACCAAAGGGGCAAAAAACTCTTTTTTTCCCCTTGTTTTTTGCAAGGGGGCAAGCCCACCTATACCGCCAGTGTGGGGAGCAAGCCCTCCAGGCCTACCACATATATTGACCAACTCTATGGTCACATTAACTGGAAGAGGGGAGAAATCTTCCAAAAAAGTGAATCATTGCCAGTGTCCAATTCACTGCTTACACCACCAATGATTTTTTTATGGGTAAAATCTTTTGGCGTTATGCTGTTCGCCATTTTTTTCTGTGGGCTATTGATGCTCATCTTGAGCATGTATAGGAAAGCCAGAACCCCTTTACCCAAAATTCCTGCTTTGAACGTGACATTCTAATGCATTGCTGCTGACACCAGACAGTACATGACATTTAAGTACACTGCATTTAAGTGTCAGACGTGTAAGCTGCTTTATCAGCAAACCTGGGGAGGTGATGTACAGCATAAGAAAAAAATCCTAAAATTGCTGAAATGATAATGATAGACTTTCTTCCTTTCTATCAATGAGAGATATATGATATTAAGATAGGGGAAAAATTCCTGAGGACATTGCAGACTAGGAGACAAAAAAAAAAAACTTACAAGAGTCCCATGAAATAAACAAACATAAATATATGATGTTCTTCATATTTCACTGTTGCAGTCATCACATTTGGG
Organism: Protopterus annectens; assembly: GCF_019279795.1. NCBI lineage: Eukaryota > Metazoa > Chordata > Ceratodontiformes > Protopteridae > Protopterus > Protopterus annectens. The sequence continues at coordinate 869,305,775 of NC_056735.1, forward strand.
TTATCTGCCTGCAGGTATCCCTCAGCCAGCCTGCATACCAGCGTCTTTGGATTTCTGTGTTGGATGCTGTCTTTTCTTCCATGACGTCAGGTTGTCAGGGGTATAAAACATGCAGCCGATGCCATTACATCAGGCTTTCTTGCCGTGCGGTGACCGAAGCAGAAGCAGTTTGCAAGTGCCGGTCGGCCAACTCCTTTAATTTTCATTTTCAAGTTTCATACCCGAAGTCTTCAAAAAAAGTTAAGTACCCCATTGGGGATCCTTTTTCTTGCTCTAACCGATGTCAGTAAAAGTTAACAATTGTCTTACCTGTGGAAAGCAAATACCTCATAGACATTTTCATTCTTACTGCATCCCCTGCTTGGGCTCAGACCACGACGTCCCTTGCTGTCGGTTTTGTGCCTTATTCAACACCCAAACTATCCATTGTCGGGCTATTTTTGCAGCTAATTATTTTCATACTCGTTCTGTGTACTCTGAAATGGCTTCATCAAGCCATCTGACTACTGATCATCTTTAAAAATGCAAGGATAAAGACAGAGACAGACCGCATAGGTCCAAAACTGCCGACGATGCTTCCGTTAAGCTAGTCGGCAGTCTGCCGGTACTCAGTGAGGCACTTTCGCTGCCCCTGATACCCACTACTTCTGATTCGCAGACCTCTACTGAGACCCATTCAGAGTCCGGTATGCCGCGAGATGCTTCTTCAACTATGGAACCTGTGGATGTCTCTACCTTGGATGGGTCTGGAGCCGCTGTGCAGGCACCAGCTTCTGAGGGTGTATTCAGGCCTACAGACATTCATATTAAACTGACGCCATCATTTTCATCCAGGCCTAAAACTTACAACACGCCTAGTAAACAGATGACCTAACCGCAAGCCCAGGCCCATATGCCTAAAAAAAAATGCTTAGAATGGCTAAAGACCTCATTACCTTGATTAGGGGAAGCCAGCCTTCCCCCTCTAAGAGACCTAGAACTGAGTTTCTTTCTGATTCTTCTGATCAGGAATCTGATTTTTCTGCTCCTTCTGATTACCAGGATTTGCCCTTATCTACTTATGAGGATTCTGATGCAGAGGATTCCATTCCCTCTGCTTCCCCTCCAGAAGATTTTTCTTTCAGTGAAAGCTTGACACTCTTAGGGAGCATTTCTGCTGGGAAATCCAGGATTAATCTGACTCCAAAAAGAGGCTTAGGGAATTCTTACTCCTACCTCAACACAGGCCTTTAGCTATCCCTCCTGTTCTGGACATTGTAGAGGATGCTTTCTTGGAATCTAGCCTTTCCCCAGACACTTTACCTCCAGCTCCCAGAAAACCTGACAGGTATTACAGAGTACCTGACTCTCACAAGTTCCTCTTCAAGAATCCTTCTGCGGATCCAGAGACCATTTCCCAAGGACCAAAAGGCATTAAGGCTACTGCTGCCAAAAATCCTACCCCTTCTGATAGAGATTCAAGAGCCTTAGCCAGATGGGGTAAGATGGTATACACTTCTGCTACTTTGGCCATCGGGGCTTTAAATTGCCAGTTTAATATGTTAAAATATCAGCAGCATGTTATGGGGCTACTTAAACAGAAAATTTTGTTGATTCCTGACTGTACTGAACACAAAGAATTACAGGATTTAATGCATTCTGCAGACGAAGTTGGTAAACATACTTTGCAATGTGGTTTTGACACTTTAGAAGCATCTTGCAGTGCTGTTGTCACTGGGTCTGTACTTAGAAGGCATGCTTGGCTTAAGGAACAAAACTTGCCAGATCATGTAAAAGCTAAATTACTGGATGCTCCCTTAAACCAAGACTGCCTTTTTGGCAACAAAGCAGAAGAAGTTCTCAAAAGGATGGAAGAAAAAGCTAAATCTATGCAAACTGTTGAAGATTTCCTTCAAGTACAGCCTCCCAGATTCAGTAGGTATTGGCCTTCTAAGAACTAGTACTTTCCAGTCCCTTCTAGGCCTTTTCAGTCCAAAGCCAGGAACAGCAGACTACCTATGCTACAGTCTCAGGCTTCGCACAAACCTAAGCAGTGGGGGGCTCCCACTTCCAAAGCAGGGAGTAGTAAGCCACCCCTCTACAGAAAAATGGCACAATGACTAAACCTTAACCCTTCCAAGCCCTGCTCTACTACCTGCTCTCTTAGGAGGAAAGCTAGCCCTGCATGCAAAAAACTGGGAACTCATTACCCAGGGCAATTGGATTTTGAACATAGTTTCCCAAGGATACAGATTCCACTTCTGCACCCTACCAACACCAAATGGTTGGCCAGACCTACCCACAAAGCAATGGGTGGAGGCCCAACAGCAGGTTCTCTATCTCCTCAATATCAGGGCTATTCAGCCTGTCCCAGCAGAACAAAGGAGACAAGGCTTTTATTCAAGACTTTTTCTGGTACCCAGAAAAGACAACTACTGGTGTCCTATCCTAGACCTCTCTATTCTCAACACCTTTCTGGTAGCTCCAAAATTCAAAATGCTAACTCTGCAACAGCTTCTTCCCATGCTAGCCAAGGATACCTGACTGGCAACCCTAGACTTAAAGGAAGCTTACCTGCACATCCCAATAAAGGAATCTTGCAGGAAATACCTATGCTTCAGGGCAGGCTCCATGCACTATCAGTTCTCTGCACTTCCCTTTGGCTTATCTACTGCACCCAGGGTATTCACAAAGTGCCTAGCTCTAGCCATTGCATTTTGCAGGCAGAGAAATATTCAGATTTACCCATATTTGGACAATTGTCTGATTCAGGCAGAAAGCCAGGACTTGCTATTACAACACCTGGCATTCATAAAGAAACTTCTAACCTCAGTGGGGTACACCATCAACAAAAAGAAATCTCACCTAGTACCCTGCCAACAGATTGTATTCCTGGGAGCAAGCTTGAACACAGCTTCCCAGATGGCATTCCTCACTCCAGAGAAACAAGTTTACTTGACAACCTACTTCAAACTATTGGCCACAAAACCCCAGCTATCTGCAAGGAAAATACTGCAAGCCCTGGGGTTCATGGCCTCTTGCATTTTACTAATTCCATATGCAAGACTGCATATGAGGAAACTCCAATGTTATCTAAAAAGCCTATGGTGTCAACATTCTCAGGACCTGGAAACAATGATTTCTATCATTCCTTGTATCAAGACAGAGTTCCTTTGGTGGGCAGAGGCCTGCTACCACAACAAGGGACTCCCTTTCACTCTACCCCCTGCAACCCAAACCCTAACAACAGATGCATCAGACTATGCATGGGGGCTCACATGGCAGGGCAGTGCATTCAGGGCAAATGGAACCCCAGACAGATGCACCTGCATATCAATCAAAAAAAATGTTAGCTGTACAGAATGATTTGACAGCCTTCAAAGACCGTATTCTTCCAGGACAACTATTGGTAAAGACAGACAACACCACATGTGGTACATAAACTAGCAGGGAGGAACATCCACTCGTACCCTCTCTGCAGATTAGCCATGGCTCTGTGGAACACAGCGTTGAGCTACCAAGTACACCTGCAAGCTCAGTTCCTGCCAAGCATACAAAATTCACTGGCAGACGACTTAAGCAGAAATCTCATGGACCCACATGAATGGAAACTAGAAGCCAAAATATTCAACCTCTTGAGGAACAAATGGAGGACTCCAGAGATAGAACTGTTTGCCTCCCCTCATACCAATTGAACAAATTATGCACAAGAACTCCCCACAGTCAAGCTTGGAAAGTGGATGCCCTGTCCTTTACCTGGGAAAGCCTCTCAGTTTATGCCTTTCCCCCTCTGCTTCTCCTCTCAACGGTTCTACTAAAGATCAAACAGGACAAGCCAAGGGCAATACTTATTGCACTGGACTGGCCATGCCAGCACTGGTACCCCCTTTTGCACAGTATGGCACTGCTACAACCATGGCACCTGTCTCAGACCCCTTCCCTGCTGTCCCAGCAGGTGGGCCAGATTATGCACCCTCATCTTCAAACCCTGAACCTTGCAGCCTGGCTAATTCTTTGAGCTCTCCCTTAGCATCCCTCAGTAAGCAGGTACTGGATGTCATTCTGGAGGCAAGGAGGCCTAGTACTAGAAAATCCTATGCTGAAAAGTGGAAAATATACTGTTCCTGGAGCCTGGCTTAGGGGATGGGAACAAAGGTGTCCAGTTTACCTCAGATTCTACAGTACTTAACAGAAATGCTCCACAGGGGCCTATCCTTCTCGTCAATTAAAATTCATGCCTCTGCCATATCAGCGCATTATAATACAGAGCTACCCCTTTTCTCTCACCCCTTGCTAAAGCAATTCCTTAGAGGGTCCAAAAATTTAAGACCCCCCCCAGGAGAGCTCCCACTCCAGCCTGGGACCTTAATTTTGTATTGGAAAAGCTCACCCCCCCCCCCCCTCTTTGAGCAAGCTGCAACAGCAGAGTTGAAATTCCTTTCTTGGAAAACAGCCTTCCTTCTAGCCATCACTTCAGCAAGAAGAGTGTCTGAATTACAGGCCCTCATGGCAGCGGAACCCTTTATTATCTTCCATGCGGACAGGGTTTCCCTCAGGACTAATCCTTCCTTTATGCCCAAGGTGGTGTCTAGTGTGGCCCAAAATCAGTCCATTCATTTGCCTACTTTTTCCCCTAATTCACAAAACAAAGGGGAATGAATACTGCACTCTCTGGACGTGCACAGATAACTTAGATTTTATTTGGACAGTACTAAGCCTCTCAGAAAATCTGAACAGCTGCTAGCTGGCTTTGCTGCAGGGGCAGAGGGGAAGGCCATTTCAAAGCAAACTATTTCCAAATGGATAGCCCATTGAATTCATTTCTGCTACAAACACCATGGAAAACCTACCCCACAGGGGATAAGATCACATTCCAACAGGGCTGTATCTACCTTTGCGGCTTTTCTCAGAGGAGTCCCTACCAGGGACATCCTAGAAGCTACCAAGCTTTACCACAGGCCTATTTTTTCTAAATCCAGAGCTGGATTTTCCACTGCAGTCTTGCAGGGCTTAATAGCTGGCCCTAATGCTCTTTAACTTCCTCCTCCTTTCCTTAGCTTTGGGAATCAACCCAAATGTGATGACTGCAACAGTGAAACACGAAGAACATAGTACAGTTGTGTACACATCAGAAATGTAGATTTTCGAGTGTATTCACTGTTGCAGTCCTGGTTACCCTCCCTCCAGCCCCCTGACCTCTCTTGGCTTTACCTTTCCTTCTTGTTTGGTATATTTATTTTTTCAGGTGTATTTGCTTTTTGATGGGGGTGTACCATACCATATAATTGCTTCCTATTGTGGGAACACCTGACATCTGGGGCAAGAAAAACTGATGTAATGGCGTCAGCTGCATGTTTTATACCCCTGATGACCTGACTTCATGGAAGAAGAGACAGCATCTGACGCAGAAATCCGAAGACTCTGGTATTCAGGTCGGCCGAGGGCTACCTGCAGGAGATAACCCAAATGTGATGACTGCAACAGTGAATACACTTGTACTTTGCTTGTACCTAAAGGATCACTACAAAATATATGTCAAAAATTCCCATAATATAACAAAATATACAGTAAAAAAGGTGTAGGTTTAGTATTTTTGACTTTTTATTAAGCTTTTTCAGAACCATGCAACATCATTCAAACCATGATTTAAATCGCCTCAAGTATAACCATGTGGTAAGCAATTAAATAAACATTTAAAGCCACATAGTGTAAAATATTACATTTATATAAAATTACAGTACCAAAATTAATCTATTTCAAACCAGTAAGAAATACCATAGTCTAAGAAATATACACTATTCAATTTAAAACAAATTGACTTCAAAAGATTTTATAGCATTGAAGCCTTTGATTTCAAGACACGTGATAAAGCATGCAATCTCAACTGCCACTTCAACTCTTGTATTTCTAATATAATTTGCCAATCACCTCCTCTACCATCAACATTTTTTTTTCTAAAACCAAAAATACGAAAAGATAAAAAAGCCAGGGTAAGCTTGACCATGACTGCTCAGTTGCACTAAAAGAACTTTTCCTGTGTAAACTGCAAAGGTCCTGATAAATTCATGCCCTTACACACTTCTCTGTTTTTCCTATATGGAATGAAGCACATGGCACAACAAGGAAGGTAACCTATCCCTTTTGTTCCACAGTTAGCCCTTTCACTATACTGTGAAACTTTATTTATCATGTCCAAATTTCCCTTCTTGCTTTCATTCATATCAGGACATTGTACACACTTTCAGCATTTTCATGTGCCGCTTGGCGCCTTAAAATAAATCACTTTCCCATAATGAGCTGTACTGTACTTCTTTTCATATTTATTTTGTGCCTTGGACCAGTTGGTAACATAGTCTAACCTACATTGGAGCAATTTTTAAATGAGTGAAGGAGTGACTAAGAACTCTTGATTTATAGTTATCCACTATTTTTGACAATCAAAAACCAGTAGTATTAGCTTGAAGGTCTGAGAAATATATGCCGAATAGTAGATGGCCCAAGACTGATCATAGTGCTATACCACTGCTGGCTTTTTTGTTTTCAGAAGTGGTACCAGCGACTTTAACCACATGGGGTCTTTCAGGTAACTAGCTAGCTATCCACCCTAATAGCATAATAATTTATATTTAACCTACAAGTATGTGAATAATACCTGCACAGGAAGTAGTGTCCAAGACCTTGGCCAAGTATGAATATACTATGTGTACGACATAAGTGCTGTTAAATGCTCTGCTGACATTTTCAAAGGTATTAGTGAAACCAACAAGGCAGGACCAGCCTTTGACCAAGCTGAATTGACAAGGGTCAGGTATTAACAGATTTTCTATGACCAGATTCATGAAGTCGGTGACAATACATCCCATAACTCTATATAAGATTGGTAAAACGAAGGGGTCTATAGTAAACATCGTCTGTGACTGGGCTGGGCTCCATACTTCAGGAATGTAAGCAGTGATGAGGCTTAGATTGCCAATTTTAAGTAAGTGCTCAGATGACCATAATTGGTAGTAATAATCAGGTAACTCATTATGTTATCAGGACTCATGGATGAGATGTTTTTTGTTTTTGAGCGGGTTGAGAGAAATTGTTCCATGGCTGCACTGTGGAAACAGTGAAATAGTTATAACTGTGAGTGAAATAAAAATGACACAAAATTTGTTAGGTAAAATATTAACTATTTTCTTTCTGTCAAAATGGGCAGTATTATTCTGGATTAGATCTGAAGATTGCAAGATGGTAGTTCTTAATTTCCTTGACATAGTTAGAAAAAATGTTATAGTTATATTGGGTTTCTGTGTGCATTTTAAATTCATATTTGGTGTTGAGCATTCTAATGTTATCCTCAAGCTTTTGCTAGTTTTTTAAAGTGTATTTATCCCTTTCAGTAGACTTAATTTAATTTCTCATTACATTCCTCATGTTAAAATTAGACATGATCTTGCAAACAATGAAGATTATAACAGGTTATTTGATGTTTTACTTCCACTGTTCAACTCATTTTTTTTGTAACCACACCTACAAAATAATGTCATGATAGGTGTTGAGCAATGATTTACATGCCACTTCAAAGAATTATGGGTAAGAAAAAATTACCTCTTCAGAGGAGGAACTTCTTACTTGCATTGTGGTTTCACTATTACATCGTCATGTGTTAATTTTCAATGTGAGGTTTACCACACACAAGAACTAGTTGACAACTTGTCTTTCTTGGAAGTAAGAAGCTACTACCGATGTAGTTAGTATGGAAATACAGAAACTTATGCATTAGTTCAGGTAGTGAGACATTGTGAGTTCATTCGTTTCATGATATAATGGCAAGAATTTTCAGGTCTGAGAAAAAATTCAGGGGGCCACCCTTATAAACAAAACAAAATACTTAAATAACACACTTTCATATCAATAGCTACATCATTTGGTATTGTATGTACTAAGCAGGTTATATTAATTTCCAAAGGTTTGTTTGTTACACTTACTTCAAAACATGATCAATGCAGTTTAAGTCTGCTGTTAAGGGAGGAAAAATGTTTATTGTCTTATATAGTTTGTTTATATTGGCATTCCACCAGAGATATTTGGCATGAATAGGGATTGTCTAAGAAACACAATTACTTAAGTCAGATGCTTTAGCAATGGGGTCCACTGCTGGAGAATTACTGTAGAATTTGTTTAGGTTGCCAAGTAATTGAAGGTCTGCTTATGAGAAACCTGGGTCTGGGATTCAAAAAGAATCCACTGTGGGCATAAATTGTTGCATTCAAAAGGGGCAGTTTATTTTACTGCGGGAAATGTGACTTAGAGACATGATCAGCTGCAATGAGGAAAGACCTTATTACTAGATAACTTGCATGTCTCTGAATCAAGTGGTGTTACCATTAGCATTAAACATCACTTTCCTGAGGTAATCACCACTTATGGCCCATGCATCATGTTGGCACAGGTATCTTCCCGATTCACTCAGTCACACATATGCAAGCATTCAAACACACACACACAGACAAATACACTACCCCAGACCCCTCATGCCCCTACAGGCATGCACACATGCTGCCACTCACATCCACATACTCAGACATGTGTTAAACTACCTCTCCACAGTCCCTTACCTGATCATACCTTTTACATGGTCTCACCAATGACTACAAAGGCATAATGCATAATTTCTGCTTTGTTCATTAACATGACTGTACTAATTTATGCAATTGAGAGATTCTCTGACTTGCTCATCTTCATAACTACCCTAAGTAGACACATTTTTGGGGAAGACCACATGGCTAATTAGCACAGACCACTCCCATGGAATGTCTCATTAGCATTTAGCATGGCCGTGGAAATAAACCACCACAGTAATTCCGTAGATGGTGTAGAATCACTGTGGCTGGCCTCTTTGTGAATCAGAAAAGGCACCTGTTAGCAAATTTTCACCCATGTTAGGGTTTATTGCTGGCAGTAGCCCTTTCTGAATCCTAGCCTCTAAATATAGAGGTACCTAGAGGGAAATGACCACCACTTTTAAAGCAAAAGGTTACTTAATAATGGCCTGATTTAAGAAGTGACAATGATATATGTGGAGGTATGCTGAAAAAGTCATATTAGTGAGGACATGGTGAATGGTATTTGGGTCACTAGTAAGCAAACATCTCAACTGTACAGATTTTTGCAAAATGTCCAGATTTTTGCCCCATATGTTTGGTCTGTTTCTGAGAAAATTTTTGTTTTCTGGCAAATCATTGAGAGTTGAAGTCAGAAAATAATGACAGTCATTTGAGTTTCTGACTTCATACTCTTCAGAAAATTCATGCTGGGGCATGGCCAAGATGAGGACAGTGTAGCAGCAGATTTTATTAGCTCCACTAAGGCAATTTCTAAACACTGAAATTTTTGTCTTCAGACTTCAAAAAAGGAACTTTTTTATATCAAACCTGCTAAAGACTAACTTTTTCATCTATACCAATCCAAAAAAATTGTAAGTGGGCAGATTTTCCCATCAAAAAATACTTGGAAATATTCTTCTATTCTGAAAATAGAACCATGAGCTTCTCAAAGGCTAGCAGCCAAAAGAACTCCAAACATTAATAACTAATCTACAGGACCTTTCTATTAAAACTGACAAAATTGACACAAAAATTGACAATTTTAAGGAGAAAACTACTAAACAGATGGACTTACTTCATGAGGATTTACAGCAACAAAAGACTCAAATCTCAGGTATAGAGGAAGCACTTAATGACATGAACATTGGAATAAAAGAAAATGAAAATGTAGATTTTTTTCTGAAGCAAAACGCCGTACTACAAAATAAGTTGGATGCCATAGAAAATAGATCACGTCATAACAATGTAAGAATATTTGGACTACCTGAAAATATAGAGGGCAATAATATGATAACTTTTTTGACATCTTGGCTAACAAAAACTTTAGATCTTCCAGAAGCCCTTTCTTTTGGTATTGAGAGAGCACATCTGTTCCTATCTTCATCAAACACTAATAAGAGAAATTCAAGGTCAGTAATAATAAGATTTTTATCCTCATCAAACAAATAATTTTAAAGACTGCATGGGCTAAGGCACCAATAAAAGTTAATGAAACAACCTTAAGTTTTGACAATGAGTATTCATCTGTGGTTATTGCTAAAAGGAAGATTTTTTTGACCTCTGATAAAAGAACTGAAGAAAGCACAAGTGAAAACTCACCTTGTGTTCCCGGCAAGACTGAAGATTTTCCTCCCAGTTGGTCCCAGGATATTTGAAGATCTGGACTCTGCTTTAATCCACATCAAAACTCATAAAATCCTAGAAAAAAAATAGAAGACATGGAATGGGCTACTCCTTCTCTTAAAAGAATGGTTTCTCTTAAAAGAATGGTTTCTCGCACTTCATGGAAATCATCAGACAAACAAAAAGGACTCAAAAACAAATTACTTTTTTCTTGGTTATGTTGTTCTAATTGAATAATATCCAGTACTAAATTCTAAAAGGACATTTCTGATTTTATGCTACTTTTAAGGTAAGCCTAATTCCTACTGCCTTAGATAGATGTTATATAATTTATATTTTAAAAAAAGAGGGAGGGGGGGCTAATTGAATACAATTTTTCTGTTTAATGGTTTAATTAATTAAACATAAATAACATTAAACGTTTATTGGTTAAACTTGAAATTTGAATGGGGCACAATTTATTGTTGGTGTGTTGCCTTATTTTGGGGTAAGCTGATGTTCATTTCAGTATACAGCAATGTCTCTTTTGTTTGCTTATGGGGTCTTTCTGTTATTAGATCAAGTGTTCTATAGCAAGAAAACAAAGTATGCTTTGTGAGCTTTGTTGCTTGGGAGTGGAATTATATAGATTGTTTATTGCTTTATTTTTGTTTTTAAAGTCTAAAGGACACTTTAAAAAGCATCCGGGCTTGTTTATTTTCTATTGTGTATGCCTGTATTGAGTAGTATGGCAGTTGTATAGGCCGAGATGCTTGGCTCTCGCTTTTTGACATCTCCTGAACAAACTAGCAAAACCCTGTTCAAAAACATATATAGAAGTTACTTAACTTGATTTTCCCACTGAATTCTGTTTTGTAGAAGCTTTTTGAGTGTCCAATGGCTTGCCCTGATTGATCGGGAGCTAAAATAGTCTTCGCATCTCTCCATAGCGTGGGAACCAAAATGCACCTAATAAAAGACCTTTCAACTCACACATTGCCTCTGTGTGATGTGAAATTAGGAAATCACATAATATAGAGGTGTAAATGCTTGTATTATGGCCAAAATGAAATGGCACTTCTTTTTTTTTTAAATGTGAAACACTGCCCTTTTCACATGAATTAGTTTAAAATGCAAGTATTTATATATATGATGCAAGTTGCAGTAATTCAAACAGCGCAATTAAATATGTGCAGCAAGAATACAATACATGCACCAATCTCTGTTTATATTGATGTATACAATATACATTTATTGTGTATGATTAAAAGTAAAAGAAATTTCTTTTCTTTCCAAAACAAGAATGCAGCACTCATGAGAAAGGAACTCATACCAAAATATAATAATGAGGCCAAAGTTAAGAAAGATCTAGCACTGTAAAATAGCAACAGTACAGATACTAATAATATTGTGCAGGAAATCTCCAAAAAGGTAGTAACTCATTACTATAAATAAATACATATAATAAAGACTGCAAGTGTTATTAAAAGTAGTTCAGATATTGGCGTCAGATGATATTCACAACTGCTGAAATTGTAGTCATATCATTAATAAATATAAGCAGACAGTCTTACAGAGGAGACATAAACTGTACATTAACATAAATGACAGCTTGCTTTGTAGAAAATATCCAAGATATATAAAAATCAGTAGTAGAGTTTTGATTGAAGCTAAACTCAAAGAAGCCTGGAGGTAGCTGAAGTGAATGTTATTTAATTCCTCTTAATGTTATTTATGTTTCTCACAGGTATTGAAATGCTTTAAGAAATTAAATTAGCTTCAACTCTAAATGTTCAGTTACTGCTCTTCTTTGGCTATTTACTAAATAAAATGCTAAAACACATTTTCATGTGAATTCGCTTCATTGCAAAAGATGCCTATATTATATCTAATAAACCACAATAAAATAAATATTGGAAGGGGTGGAGAAGAAGGGAGTGGAAAATAAATGGAAAGTGTCATTGGGGTAAATGGGCCTTAAGTAAATGAACTTAACTAATAATTGCAGGTAAGAAAGATGAGCATCATGAGCTCAGCTCACTGCATATGCACTACCTGTTTAGTAGAATTTGAACATTAATGTGGATGATGAAGAGTCAGCAGGAGTGCAGTTGCTATGAAATGGGTGGTAGGTAGTTTCAAAACTTACACATGCAGGGGGGAAGACATGTTACCTTGCAAATTTAGGACTTTCTGACTGTTATCCATTACTGCATTATTAGTAAGTAAAGTAAGCATATGGAGTACTAAAATAAATGGGAGCCAGAATGTCAGCAGAATAAAATCAAATTTCAACTGTACTATACCAACGTCTTTGGAAAACTCCCAAACTACTTAATAACTGATGCAGCATACAGTGATAGCTACATTAGGGATTAACTTGACAATTTTGTTGCAGCATGTTTTGAGCATATGGCACACAAAGATTTACAAAGTTATGTACAACATGTGCAGCATGAAAGTAAAATAATAACTTGATCTGTGGTGATTTATTGTATACATTTAACATGCATATTAAGTGGACCCCATAATATTGTAACTGCTATGCTAATATTGTTTTTTGTTTTTATTTTAATTATGGAAATTGTTTTACACATTTATGCTTATGCATGGGGGGAGGGGAGTGGGAAGGCAGAGTTTGATAAGTTTATATTTATCATTTAAGCTTTATATAGCATATTAATGACACTGAAAACAACTTTAATTGATTATCTAGTAATTAAAATTACATGAATGTGAACATGTTACATTTAATGTATATAGTTATTTAATAGCTCAAATGTTCTTTCTATTTTCTTACTTTTTCTCACAATTCTCTCACACTTCTTTTAATTCAAAAGCCTTTTGCTATGTTACAATAATAGTGTTTGAACATAATTCATGCATATTTTCATAAGAAATACTTCTAATAATATCACAATGATACTATCTACTTACTCTAAAAGATCAATTTACTAAATACACAGTACCATGATAACACACTTTATAAAAAAATGATTATATTTCTATTACATATTTTCTACACTTAGTTAAATAGAATGTTAGTATTGATAAAAAATTATTGTAATCTTAGAGGTGTAACTTATGTAATTTTTTCTTTGTTGTTTCTTAGTAATATAATATGATTTGATTTCCAGCAGAAATTTATTATATTGTTTTCAAGGAAATTTAATAGATGAGGTATATCACATATAGATAACTCTCTCAAAAAAGCATTAATTAATATTATTAGTTTAAATTTAATTACCTTTAATATTCGTTTAGTGGTTGTAGATTTCTGTTGCTACAGTTAGGGGACAAATCTAGGTAGCAGGAGCTACTTGGATTGGGAGTTTATAACTCCAGGCTGGACATGGCTTTAAGTATTAAAAATAAGTTATGTGTTTTGAATTTCATTGAACATTTATTGTTGACATCCATCATATTTAAAATCATGCAAGTTTACAACCTATAAGAGTTGTAATGAATACTATACTTACAATAAATTATTAAACTTAGAATATAAACTTATTATATTATGCACAAGGATAACTCTAAAAATGTATAAGGAATTGACATGTTACATATATAATCAAAACTCCTAGAATTCTAAAATGGTTAATTTGAAAGGTATTTCAATTAATATTAATGGCTTAAATAGCCCTAATAAGAGAGAAAGTTTATTTAGATATTTAACTTTGCATAAATCTAATCTGATATTCTTACAAGAAACTCACTTATTGAAGGAAAATGTAAACACACTAAGCAACAATAGCTATACAGTCTTGGCTCTGAGCATTCAAAAAAAAAAAAAAAAAAAAGAGGCGTAGCAATCCTTTGGAATAAATCAGTATCTTTACCTAGAATAATTAAGACATATCAAGAAGACAAGGGGATGTTCTTCTGTCTGGCTGTAGTTGAAATCAACAAAAAAAAAATGTTTACTTTAACATATATTGGATACCTGGTATAGCTATTAATATGATTATGCAACATTTAAATCCGGTAGTCAGTCAAAGGGAATTGGTATAGCTATTAATATGATTAAGCAACATTTAAATCCGGTAGTCAGTCAAAGGGAAATATCATTATTGCTGGGGGTTTTAATTGTATCTTAAAAAAAAATGAATTGAGTACTTTAGGGAAAAGGAAAATTATTTCTCAGGATAAAAATGCAATCAATTTTATGGATTCATATCAATTAAAAGATATTTATGAATATGGAGACCCTCAATCTTTACAATATACATTTTTTCTAATAGACACAAGTCTTACTCCAGGATAGATATAATTTTGCTTTCTAACCAAATAATTACTGACTTAATAAAATCTAAAATTATATTGTGCCCCTTATCTGACCATAATTCAATTATCTTTGAATTTTGTATTAATTCAACTTTTAATGTCCAAATCAGAAGAATCCCAGCTTACATAACACAATTAAAAGAATTTAAAGAATTCTTAAACCAAGCAATACAAAACTTCATAACCATAAACATGTCTCCCAACATTCTAGATATATATATATATATATATATATATATATATATATATATATATATATATACACACACACACACACACACACACACACACACACACACACACACACGTGGGATGCTTTAAAAGCATATCTAGATGGGCAAATTAACAAATGGTATTTCAATAAAAGGAAAGCATGGGATAAAAAATTAAAAGAAATACAAGACAAACTAGATTAGTTGCAAATTAAAAATAAAGACAATCTTAGCAAAAAATGTATTAGGGGTGAAATTAACAAGCTGAATAATGAATATAGTAAAATTTTTGCATCACAAAACAAAGATATGCTTAGAGAAATATAAATTCCTGGCCTATTCATTAAAACCTAAATATCTAAGGAATCTTAAAAACAAGGCAAAAAGAACATAATCATATTAAAGAGTTATATTCAGATAAGAAAAACAGTATCCAATTTTCATGATATAATAGACAAATTCAAAGACCACTTTAGCAAAATTAATCAGAATACAGTTAAAATTGAACTCAAAGATAAAATTAAAGAACACATGAATAAAAATATTAAAACTAAACTTAATAAATAACAAACACAAATTATAGATAAACAAATAACATTTTCAGAAATCCAATCACAGATTAGCAATCTTAAACAAAATAAAGCTCCGGGAAATGATGGAATCATACCAGAACTATATAAACGTATGCCCCAAAATGCTATTACTCTACTTCACAATGTATATACAAAAGACAAGAATGAATTAATAAGTCCCCCTTCTTGGAAATATGCATTTATTATTCCTATTCTGAAACCCAATAAAGATCCAAAATATTGTAATTCCTATAGGCCTATCTCTTTGTTGAATGTAGACTACAACATATTTATGACTATATATATATATATATATATATATATATATATATATATATATATATATATATATATACAGATAGACTTAGAAATTTCCTTACCACATTTAATAGAAGAAGACCAAACAGGTTTTACAGTTAATTGGAACACATTTGACAATATTAAAAGAACTCTAATATTAATTGACTACTCTCAAAGAAAGAAAAAAGAACTTAATAAGCTTAGATATAAGCTTGGATTTTGAGTCTGTAAATTGGGAATACTTATTTACTTTACTAGATTGTCTACATTTCTCAAAAAAATTCATAAATTTATTAGATTGTTTATATAAAGGGGCACTTGCATACATTAAAACTGGCACATCTATATAATCTAAAATTCCTATTGTAAAAGTATATAAACAAGGATGCCCACTTTCACCTCTACTATCTACCTTGATAATGGAACCATGAGCAAATGAAATAAGAAAAAATAAAAATATAGAGGGTTTGGATATTAACATGGAAACATCTTCCAAAATATAGCTTTTTGCTGATGATGTTCTTATTATCTCAAAAGGAAATGAATCCTCTATAACATCTCTATACGGCTCCATAGATATCTTTCAAAACATGTCAGATCTAAACTTCAATGAGGATAAAATGAAAATTCTACCCATTTATGCAAACAAAAATACAAAAAATGGTAATAATCAGAAATTTAAATCTAAATGTGAACAAATTACATATTTAGGAATTATATTAGCTAAAGAAATCAAGTCCATAATTCAGTTAAATTATAATAAATGTTTTGAAAACATCCAAGCATTTATATCAATATGGAGCATGATTTTCTTTACAACAAAAGAAAGACTAACTATAATTAAAATTATAATTCTCCTCAAGATTTTATATGTCATACAATCCATTATATTGCTACACAACAAATCTTGAATAAAAAATAATAAATACAGTGTTGTTAATTTTTTTTTTGGACTCCCAAAAAACCAAGAATAGCCTACAAATATAATTTGAGCAGCTAGAATAGAGGTGGTATTGCTTTTCCAGATTTAAATATGTATTCAATTTCCTCTATAATCAAACCTTATCCCAATTAATAGATGCTTCTTACTCAGCCAAATGGAAAAAATATTGGGAATTAATAAGTACAGATTTAATTACAAAACCTCAGTCTTATAAAATGGAACTCTTAAATAATCCCATGTTATGGATCTTAAAATATTACTTTACTACTCTTACATTAAAACCTCAAACAAACTATATTTTTCATATCTTAATAACTTTTAGAAACTTTATATATAATCATCCCATTTACAAAGAATGGATTTTCTTGATGTTCCCTATTGCATATACCCAAGAAATTTTGTTATCATCTGACACAAATAAAAACATTCTATTTAAACAGAAACAATTGAAATTCTGGTTTCAAATGATTTCTGATGGAAAAGTTAAAAGTATCGATTTAATTATACAAGAATTTGAGCTGGACAAATCTTTATGGCTAGATATACAAATTCTTAGACTTTTTTTAATAAGTAAACTTGATTGAATACCACCTGCAGTCAGACGGGACTCTCCTATTTTGTTAAATTATTTGGAATTAACTTTACAACTTAAATTCTCTTTTAAAGGTAAACTTTCCTACATAAATAGAAATATAAGGGAAGAAATATATAATTGCCCAGAAAGCTTCGGGAACTATTTTCTTACAATCAATAGAGAGCTGCCAAGTAAGTATGATAAAATAAATATACTGGAATCAGTGGGCAATACAACTTCTTCTCTTAAATGGAAACTTTACACCTGGAGGCTGTTGTATAAGTCAGTCTATACACCCCAAATTATGAATAAAATCAATAAAAAAGAAAATATATGCAACAAATGTAAGTCTAGGGCAAATAAAGATTGGGCTCATATGTTTTATGACTGTTCTGAACTGAAAGTGTATTGGGAGCAAGTTAATAATTTTCTACAAGCTTTGTTTACAGATAATTTTATTTTAAACAGATCTGTCATTCTTTTTAACACACCCATACCCAATTGTATTAATAAAATTAAACTTCCTCTAATTTGGTCAATACTTGCTGTGGCCAGAAAAATTATTACAAGAAATTGGATTTCAGATTCTCCTCCAACCTTTAAAGAACTTAAAAATAGTTTAATTGCCTTATGTAATTCAAAGACTTTGACCATTAAATCACGTTCTTCTAGGAAAACGCATGCTCTTAACATGTGGGTAAACACGTTGAAATTGTTAAAAAAAAGAATAGATTTGCAGTATAAAAAGTTACAATTTATCTATTTTAAGAAATGTTTAGAATATGAATGTCCTTGTAAATACTTTTGTTGTTCTTTGTTAATAATATGATTAATTGGTTTTGTTAATATATATTGTTAAATTTTTTTTGAGAATGATTGTGTATATATATATATATATATATATATATATATATATATATATATATGTATATGTATATATATATATATATATATATATATATATATATATATATATATATATAAATCAATAAAACTGTTTTAAGAAAAAAAAAAAAGAAAATCCATACTAATGCAAAACTTGTTCTATCAACTTTCTACATTCTAAGAGCAATATTTAAAAAAATGTCCCTATTTTGAGGCATTTGTCTTCCATTATTTATGGCTTTTTCCAGATTTCTTACTCTAAAACATTGAGAGGTATGCTAATAAGTTGGTTCAACACTTCTACTGCAGAGATAGGATTTTTAATATCAAGGAATACCTGGACATGCTGGCCAGTTGCCGTTTAGTTCAGTAAGTTTATTGATGGGTAGTTGAAGTCCCCCAATACAAAAGTGTTTGAATTAAAGGCGGACTTTGGCTAATACATAAAGATAGCTGTTATGGTCAGCAGGAGAAAGGATTAGAGTCCGCATTATTGTGACTCTTAGGATTATATGTACTGGCTGTGTGTATGCAGGGGAAGAGGGGTTTGCTGTTGAATTAATTAATAGGTCGGGTTTCTTAGTCTTTTATGTGAGAGGCATAGGCAGTGTTTTGCTAACAACCTCACTATAAACTGATATAATGGAGGTGCTCTATGCTGTAGATGTCTGTGTGAGCTGTGCTTACTAAATGGTTTCTGAGGTGAGAGGATAGTGTCCAAAAAAAAATAATGTAATTGTTTTCACAAGGGCTATAAGTAGTACTTGCAAATGACTGAAATTGAAAGCTTAAAGCAGCATTGAATGATAAAGGCATGAGTTTCTGTGAAATAAAAAAAAAAACATTTTGCACCATAATGAATATTTGCTGGTTAGCATAATAGTGATTTCTGAAAAGACTTAAATAATTATGTATGTCTGCAGGAAGGCACAGTGATAATGCTTAGGTAAATGATTGTAGGAAGACACAGCAGAATACAAAAAAACAATAAACAACTGTAGAGAGAGAAAAAGAAAAAAAGATTCAATATCATGACTTAAGGAAGCGTTGTTCTAATAATAAGAAAATAGTATAAATGAAAACTTGAAATAATGCCTCAGAAATACAGCCATTATTTTAGGTCAAGTAATACAATAAATTACTTTGCTATGTAAAAATAATTGAGTAAGTAACTGTAGATTCCCTTTGAAATAAAATGATTAATTGTATGTTATTTACAAGAAGGCATAGGATTGTATGGTTATATTATATTATAAAATAAGACTGGCCATAATGGTATCTCTAGCAGCATGTACTATGTAACAGGGGGATAGAATCAACATTGCTTTCACAAGTGCTGGCACTAATAAACAGTTGAAACTGAAAGCCTGAATTCCATCTTGGGATGAAGGCATTATTTGTGTGAAATAATAAATTGTTTTGATCCATAATAAATAACTAACAACAGAATGATGCTGGAATAACTCATATGTTCAGGCATGAAGGTACAGTGGATTATAAACACAGGTGGATAGCTAGGCACAGGACTCACTGAGCCAAGCTGCTAGTTTCCATCATTAAAATCTGAGTTCAGTAGCTTCTACCTTAGCACTTATTGCACAAACAGTAGTTAATGTGTAAAAGCAATCAAGATGCTCTTTAGGATAATTAATACAGTGACTCTGCTTATGTAGCACTTTAAGTGGAGGAGTACAGAAGGAACATGGTTTCATTAACACAATAATCATGTGGTTGTATGGTACTTTACAATAACTGGATGAGGTAAATAAAGGCAGTAGGCTTTATGCAGCAGTAACACATGCTGGAATACTACTGCATTAATGTTAAAAAGTTTAGTACAGCAAAGGCAGCATGCACTATTAACTGTCTGGTACCTGCAGTTTTGCTTTTACTTTCTCACGGCAATAGAACCTCTCCCTCCTCATTACTTTTCATAAAATTTGTGCACAGCCTCTTTAATATCCATCAGGGAATGATTTCATATTGCCCTTATTGAATAGTAATCATATTGCTCTTCTAGTCATCTGAATATTGGCTACAACGATTCTACATCTGAAGTAACATGTTGCATTTGAGCATGTGCACAAGCCAACATTAAAATGTAGGTCATACAAATATTCTTCTTCATATCTGCATAAAAAATACAGAAAATACAGATATTTTGGGGGAAAATAACATGCTGGCATCTTCTTGCTGCTAGGAAGACCACGGTAATATACGTGTGTGTGTGTGTGATGCCAGTAGTCAACCTATTTTCAAATCCACAATAACTAAGAGATCCCAAGTCAATTTTTATTTAGAAGAATAAAAACTCTATCATTATTTTGAAAACTGCTAAAGCTAGATCATTGAAATATATAGGTTTAATAGACATAGTAGATAATTAGCGGAATTGTAAGAACTGTCACATATGACAAGTATCTGTTCACATACTTACAAAAAAAAAATATCTCCCAAGCTCGATGTACTTAGGCACAAATGTGGATTCATATCTTAATGAAAGCTATAAGCAAAAAATGTTAATAGCTGCATAGAGGCAGCTGTACTTATGAGGAAGAAGTACTAACTGAAAAAACAAGCCATCTTGCAGGAATTACAACATCAATGGGCTGTAATAACAGAAGGAAGAAAATTATGACAAAAATTAGGATGTGCAATACCCAGCTGGATAAAAGCACTCTCATCAAAGTAAACAAACAACTCAGAGGACAAATGAAGTCTACTAAAGCCAAATTTAGGGTAAATTTGACATCATAGGATAAGAACAACCACAAAGCCTTCTTTAGCTATGTCTGCAACCTCAAAGGCAATACACAACTTTGTGCAGAGCTCATTGTTAATGGAGCCAGCAATACAGAGCCAGAAGATATAGCAAACCTACTCACTGACAAATTTAGCTTGAACTTTACCCCTATCTCCCCTTCAACCTTCCTCAGGAAATACCATCAGGGAAATAACTTCCCCTGCTATCACTAGGGAACAGGTCCTTAATCCTCTCTCTACAGCCAAAAATGCTGCATCAATAGGCCCAGACAATATCCCAGGATGCCTTCTAAATAGCATTAAACATGACCTATCAGCCCTCTGGAATTGCTATTTGACTGTAGCCTTCAAATAGGCTTCATGCCTCATGAATGGAGAACAGCAACAGTCATCCCACTGCACAAAATCAGGCCATCTACAGACCCTGGAAACTACAGACCCAAATGATCAGTGATGAGATAGGAAATCTCCAGACACAGGACTGAACCCAATTTGGTTTCATCAAGAACAGGTCATGCCTACTCAGTCTGGTTGATTTATTTGAGAAGGTCACCAAAGCAATGGATGAGGGCAGAATGGTTCACACTGCCTATTTGACCTGGCCAAGGCATTTGATACAATACCCCACTCACACATTGTTGCAAAACTCAAGAGGTCAGGTACAAAGCCTTATGTCACCCAGTGGATAACCAGCTGGCTCACATACAGGGTACAGGAATTTAAAACTGGGGAGTCCACCTCTACAAAGAGGCCAGTCACAAGTGGAGTTCCTCAGGGATTGGCCCTGGGACTGCTGCTTTTTGGCATTTACTTTTCTAAAATCAAGGCCAGGGTCAATAGTCTTTGGCTGATTAAATTTGCAGATGATTGAATATTAGGAGCTGTCATTGAATCCCCCACCAACACAAATGTTCTCCAGGAAGGACCAACAAAGACAAACAACTGGTGTCAGAGCCATGAACTAAAGTTAAATGCCAAGAAATGCATAATAGTAATCTTTAGAAGTTATCTACCCCTAGTAAGTATCATATTGACAATGCACCCCTAAGACTTGATCCAGCAGTAAGGAACTTGGGGACATACTAAAAGACAGTAATATAGCCTTTAACTGTCATGTGTCTGCAGCAGGAAGAAAATCATTTTATATTGTGCAGCTTCTAAATAAAGGTATGGAATCTAGGTCCAAGGAAGTCATTGTTCTACTATATTCAGCATTCATCAGACATATCATTGAGTAAAATGCTGCATTTGGTATGTACCTAACCAGGCATATCCAACAAATGGAAGGTCCACAGAAGTTCCTCACTAAAAGATTACAGGACGTAAGTAACATATCCTATGCAGACTGTCTCAAGGCCCTATCCCTGTATTCTGTCTCCTACAGCTATTAACGGGAGATCCATACCTGGCATACAAGGCATTGTCAGATCCCAATCAGATGGACCTCCTGCATATCTGCAAAACAAACAATACCAGCATTACCCATTTTAAAAACTTAAACCTCACCTGTGATATAAATAGGACCTACTGAAGAGACAGATATTTATCCCAGAGACTACCCCTTCTCTGGAACAAGTGCTCCATCCATGTGAGCTCCTCCCTAACCCAGTTCAAGTGCAACTTGGACAATTGCTGGGGAACAGGAAATTCATCCCTGGTTTGGCACCTGTGTCTTTAATGGACACAGGTAGCCTGTAAATGGTTCATCTTCTAGGCCCCTGTTTGTAAATGTTTTACAAACCAATGATGCATGACTAGGCTTTAAAAGGCCTTTGTGGTCATTAGCCTTGTAAACACCTATGAACCTAGATGCATCACTTGACTTTCATGTAAAGACCAGCCTGCTCCCTTATTTTCTGCAGCATATAAAGGCTCTTGATCTAGAAACTTGTTTTCTTGTCCCAAGTCCCACAGAAACATAATCTCAAGTATTGTGCTTTTTGGCACCATGCAAGTCAATGTCAGTCTACAAAGATTTGATTTTGCTATAAAAGACACTCTGAATTGCAATTCTCAACAAATTTCCAGCCCATATTATCCTTTCCTCTTTTTTTCTGACATCTGCTGAAAACCCAAAAGCCAGAAGGCTCATGAGGCCCCACTTTCACATTCTGTATTCATACTGAAAATCAAGATCAATGGAGCTTTTGCCCTTCTACTGCACGGGAGGTTTCTGTCCTCCCTAAGCTTATCTTAGGACACCTGCATTGCTCTTTGACAGGTGTATTGCTCCAGTCCAACTCCCTACCTTACACTGTTCCAGGAGCAGCTCATGCCTAGGGTGCTTGGAGCCTGAAGTCAGAGCCCAGGGGGCTCATCCCCTCCACCTCACCTTCGCAGCTATCTTTCGGCATAAGAGCTTATTAAAGTATATGTAAACAGGACCACATAATAGCTACCACCAACAATGTCACAGCACAACTGCATTATCACCCAATGGCACAGCAAAACTATTTGGCTAGCAAGACCTTCCATTTGTCTATCTATCTATCTATCTATCTATCTATCTATCTATCTATCTATCTATCTATCTGGCTACCTAGCTAGCTATCTAGCTGTCTATCATGTTTTGAGACCAGCAGTAGACAGTCAGTGAATTACAAAGGTGGATGAAACTTTCAGTAAGTTTAGATAAAGCAGTTTTGCAGAGGGGTAAGCATCTCTATACCTCATAACCCCATAACTTAGATATACCAGTCCTGAAATCACACAGTCTCAGGAGTTAGTGACATGCCCAAAAGCTGTGCAGCCTCAGATTTGATGTATAAACTCTATAAACAGTGCAACTAGCCATCTGAGATTTGAGCACGTTTTTATCACTGAGTCTTAATACCACATACATATAACAAATGAACCGCAGTGCTGGACATTATAACAGCTGTACTGGAATGCAGTACATACATTTGATTGTTTGCACTTCTGTACCTTATGTATTTTGTCACCAGACTGTCTGTGCATCTAGGAGGACTTGAATTCCTGTGGCAAGTTTGGTAGTAGAATTGTGAGGATGACCAGAAAGGGTGGGAAATTAATATACACTTGATGATGACTCATCTTTCCTGGTATGGGTGGGAGTGCCCATTTTAGGCTTATTACAACTTCTAAATGAGAGAAAGACTACCCACAGGATTAAATGCACATGATATATGTGACAGGGTAGATGTGCAATGTTACTGCCTGTCTTTCTACTACAGGTGAAAGAATTATTGCACTCTTTGCTGGGGTGTTATTGAGTGATGTCTTGCTGCATCTTTTTCATGATTTCCAGCTTTCATTGAGAACTTCTGTAGTAATGGCAGGCAGAGGAAAGTGCCTCTGATTATTAACCTGTAGTTAGAGTAAGCCTGGTTGTTATAAATGGGTTTATTTTGTAATATATGGGATTCATGGGGTTGGGGTTGGCATAATGGTTAAGGTGTTTACCTGACAAACACAACATGCAGGGTTAAATTCTAACTTTTGAAGGGAAATTGGCTAGGTTTAAAATGGTCTGCAAGGACAGAATGGCCAGTAGTTACCTATGAAGAATTAATTTTAGAAGATAGTCATGGAGGAACACTGACTGAAAAAAACTCCAAGGGAAACTGAATAGGAGACTAAGGGAAAAAAAAAGATCAGTATGTGATTTTTGTCTCTTGGAAGTCATTCATGACCTGTTTGTCTGGCAGATCATTCGCAAATTAATTTCATATGTTGTGACTTTACAGTGTGCTTTTAGGGTAGTGCTTCTGAATTTCCATAGTACTTACGTAGGTATGAAATATACTGCTATTAATATTATGCTCCAGCAGTTTTAGTGAACATAACATGTAAACTTATCAGTAACTATATGCACACATTGCATCTCACACACACACACACACACACACACACTTGCTTCCATTTGCTGGCACACAATACCTATATTACCAGACAATGTCCTTTTCCAGTTAGAATTTTGTAAAGCTGCACCTGTTATTATGTTACATGTTGCTTTGTATGGTTTTATTACATCCTACAGTATAGCCGTCTAAGTTAGTTTGTTATATACAGCACTGCCGCGTGCTTCTTTTACAAAAAGACAAACTCTCTCATTCCATGATGTACTCTTGCACTGATGAATTAACTAAAAGCTCTCATGTTCATAGATTAGTGCTAGGCTAACTGCCCTTGTGAGCCATTTTAAGCCCAGCCAATTACCTCTTGGTAGACTTGAACCCTGCACCTTGTGTTTGTAAGGCAAAGACCTTAACCATTAGGCCACCCTCCTAACCCCTTAATGTAATGCATTATGCTGGCCTGCCTCCTGCCTAAAATTATCATCTGTTTCTCTGACCTGACAGCTTAAAAGAAGGGTTTGAGCCTAGACAATCTATATACTACATCTATATGAGAAGTGACAGTAATATAAATACTGGAAAAAATAAATTTAATTACAAGTAACAAATTGTCCAATGAATAGGTAGTTTTCTTAGAAAGTGTTTCATCAGAATATGCAACAATACCTCTAAAAGAATAGTAAACATGAAACTTTCATAACACAAGTTGAAGAAACTGCTTTTTTTTCAGTAGTAGGAATAAGCTGTTACTGTTGTGTTCATATAAATTTAAACACATTTTAAAAAACACCTTTTTTACTGTGTTTCTGCATGACCTGGGTTATACTTAAAATGATCCAGTAGATGAAAGTAGCTTCCCCATTCAGAAAAGAATGAATCAGTTAATAATAAATACATGGATAAATAAGCAAGTAAATAAATACTGTTTTCAGTAATTTTTGCAAAGGTTACTGATCTGTCTGTTATATTTATTCTGAAATGCCATTATGTATTTACATAAAGAAGAGCAACTATATTTTTCTAGAGTCATTCTTCATAAAATAATTGATGATAGTGCATTTCAGTTCTAGATCATGCCATGGTCATAAATGAAGAAGTAATGAGCCATGTTAATTAAGACACAGCTGTTGATTACTTGGAACTCATCCATTCCTTTATTCATATTTCAGTGGGCACACAATTGACAGATGTGTCTTTTTAATTAACATAGGTAATTTAATTTTTTTTCTAATTTAATTATAGCCTAGAATGGGGGATGGGATTTTTATTAGCAAGTTATTTAATTTGATCATAGCAAAATGAGCACTCTTAGCACAAAGGATAGCCTTGAAATTGCTCTGTAAATACCCACAACACCAAATAATGTCTATAGCTGTTTTAAAAGTGTGTAAGCATTATTTATCTAACAAGCAGCATTGCTTTGCTTATATATCATCTATTTTGTTCTTAAAGAAGAACACAGATGTTAATTCTTTTATGAGTTTCTTCTTTGCCTCATGACTCTGTTGTCAATTTGACTGCTCATATATTTTGTTCTGATTATGCTTTCCCCAGAGTAGGCATGTGATAGTGGGGTCATGAGTTCAGTTACCATCCCTGTGGATGCATGCTGTTTGCTGGTTATCTAATGGGGCTGATACAGTTATCAAGTCCTTAGCTTTTACTTGAAATGGAATGCCACAGTGGTTTCCTATTGTAGTTTTCAGATCTGTAATTGTGAGTCCAGAAATTAAAAAAAAAAAAACAAAACCAAAAGAGCAGTAAAATGTTGAAAATCTCAGTTCCTCAAAATTATTTTTGCAGGGGACGGGGCAAGCCCCCAACACTCCTCAGTGTGTGGGACTGCACATCTCATGTTCCCAGTACTTAACTCTAATATTTCCATACCTCAAAGAAAAGAATATTCTCCTAGACACTACTCCTTGGACATAGTGCATGTAAATCCCCAGTTTCATGAATTCAGTCTCACTGTTCTGTAACTTGCACGTATAAGGTTTGGAATTTAAAGCTGTTACCACCACATTACTAGGTGATAGTATTAGTGACTAGTTAGAATCAGTTAGAGCATTTTAGTTCTGAAAGGGTATTATGCACAGAAGTACATTATTTCTTCTATGTATCAGTCTGACAATGACTTTCCAAGTATAAAGAATCGTAGAATAGATTATGTTCTCCCTATGCCCTATCTTTGACTCATCACACATATTTGGCTTTCAGCATTTACTCATTGTAGTACTGCCTACTGTGAGGTTAGCAGAGGTACATTGTACTGTTTATAGGTACTGCTGCATACAAACCTGGCTAGTCTGACATAATTAGATGTACGGCTCTCTGTAGGTAATGCTGCATACAGCATATTAACTGCTTAGGTGTAATTAATAATCAAGCTAGGTTTCAATAGCACAATGACAGTTTTATTAGTTACTTTTATGCATTAGAGGAATGCCAGTTTACAAGGTATGCACAGAATGTACTTGGACTTGTCACACAATGCATCTTTAGTTATTTGTACATGCATTCTGCTCCAAATGGAATTCATTGATATTTCCAGGAAATGGCTTATCATTTTAAAGGTCTAAGCTTTTAGTGATACAGCCCAGACACTCAGAAAGTCATTGGCCAGAGCTTTGCAACTGGCCTCATAAGTGATTTGTCAAACAGATGTTAAATCCATATTTTTACCTAATGATGCATTTGTTGTGTTATTTAAGATAATTTCATCTTACATTGTTGATGAACTATGGGGCAATGGTGATGGCAGTTTTGACACAATTCTTGGCTGTCTAGTTTGGTTTCTGGCTGGGATGCTTCATGTGCAGTGTTTCTGTGTGTAATCCTATGTTTGTGTGATTGTTTTTCTCTGAGGTTTCTTTTTTTCTGTCATGTCTCAAAGATCTGTTTAGGTGTACTTGCAATGTTCATAACGTGTGAGAGTGTGCACACATTTTGTGTGTGTGTGTGTGTGTGTGTGTGTGTGTGTGTGTGTGTGTGTGTGTGTGTGTGTGTGTGTGTGTGTGTGTGTGTGTGTGTGTGTGTGTGTGTGTGTGTGTGTGTGTGTGTGTGTGTGTGTGTGTGTGTGTGTTGTGTGTGTGTGTGTGTGTGTGTGTGTGTGTGTGTGTGTGTGTGTGTTGTGTGTGCATGCTAGCACATGCATGTCCCTCCAGTAATGGATCAGTCTCCCAGCTAGGACTGACATTCTGCCCTTTTGCCCATCAGTTGCCAGTAGGGGGTATAATTTACTGAGACCTTGAACTAGACAGATTAGGCAAGAAGACTAAATTAGCAAATACATTTTCATTTTACACTGTCTCTGGTTTTATTCATTTGATCTTAGTGTCATTACTTACCTAAGAATCCTGCCACAGGTTCAGTGCTGCAGTCATCATGCCATCATAGTTTACTGTCTTTATTTCTTCCCATTAAAGAACAAATTCATCCAAAGCAGAATGAAATTAAATGATCAAGTTAACAGGAGGAACAAAAATCTAGTATCACTGAAGAGTCATCAGAAGCAGCTTTTAAGATTAAAGTATGCATTTTGTCAAGTCTGTTTTCATCTGTTGTCAGACTTTGTGCTGTACCTATTACATTTTCCTATAAGCAGCTCATTGCCACGGTTAGATGACAATGCAGTAAATACAAGATGGTATCTGAAGTGAGAGTGGCCTGACGTTGCTAATCTTTGTTGACCATACTTGTTAATCCACAGATTTACACAGATGTCATGCTGTACACCAATGAGCTAAGAAGGTTAAGTAGCATTAATGGTCACAAACTAATTAAATTTTAAAAGGAAATTCATGGTATTGATGCTTTATGACACACAACATTAATCATGATCCATTATAATAAAGCTGCAAGAGTAAACTCTCCCTGGTATTTTTTAACAAAAAAATGTTCAGGTCATCTTTTACATAACGTAGTGCTTGTTTCATCAGAAATTACATAATCTATATGTGATTAGCTCTTTTATCTCTTAAAAGCAAATGATCAAATATTAACATGAAATTGCAGATCTTATAAAGAATGGCGCACACAAACACATAGACACACACAGATACATGCACACACAGACAGACACACTTGCATGCACTTGTCTAATGTTCCTGCTTTTAGATATGTGTATATACGTATAGACAGATATACTTTACTTAGTGGTGCATGTTTGCTTCATTTGCTGGGCTTTCTCTTGAGGACATCAGGATGTGCTCGTTCAGTCCAAAGACCCTTCTAGTACAAATCCTCCTTTTCTGGATCAAGCAGAGCCATCTGAATTTGTTTACTCATTTATAAGTATGTCCCAAAGTAGCCTATATTAAGGTTGTTGCAAACATGCCTCACTAAGATGAGGCACAGAGGTAGAACAAGGCAATTTGGATATTTTGTACCTGTTGGCTGGTCTGGGAACTGTTAGAGGTGCCTCAGAAAGAACTGGAATATATAGCTGTGGAAAAAGAAGTTTGAACTGCCCTGCCTTTCTGTTGCCACCATGACACACACAACAGGAAACGTTGAAGGAAAAGGCAGGAAAGAGAAATGTCTATTGATGTAAAATTCAAAGGAATTTAAATGGTTGTCTGCTTTCTGAAGTGATGTTCTGCCTAGGTTTGCATTATTACATTATGGGATTTATAAGCAATGCATCTAGTATGCAAAACCACTTGCATTTTTGGCAAAGCTGTCCTGATCAATAGTCTTCTTCCTAAGACAGCAGCCCTGCTTTATTGCGCAGTGCAAGGTCTGACACCACAGGTAGATGGAGTAGTGAGGGCATATATTAATGAAGTTCATTAGCATCCCAGTTCACAAATTTGCAGGGCAAATTGTCTATTATGTCAATTAACTGACATCAATAAAAGAAAATTTCTGTGCAGAGTAGCATGCAAAATATGCATTTGTACACAGTGAGGTAGCATACTGTAGCTTTCTTAATGTCTGGCTCATGTGTCACACTATGTCTGGAAGGATTGCATCACTCTCTTTAGCACCTCTTTTTGGATACAGCATCTGTGTCCAGGATAGGCACACAAATGCTATCCCAGGTATACATTAACTCCCACATTCCTGTCCTCAGCCATACCACATCCCACAACAGGTCTGCATTCAGTTAAATCTCATTTGTACCTTTATGCACTGTCCTCAGCTCAGTCATGGTTCCTGCATCATAACATTTTTTGATTCACATGTAAACTGGAAAATGTCTTAACCTATGCAAACTAAATCCCACAGCTCAGAGCATGTGCAAGATCACAGATACTCTGTATTGTGAGATTTGCATATGGGCCCCTTAAATCATCTGCCCTTTCATTAAAGACATAAAAACCTCTTGCAGTGAACTGTCACCACATGGCATACAGCTTCACCATATTGCTGTAGCCTGCATTCATCTAACTTAACTCACTGAGTATCCAGCAGTCATCACTCTTACATTATTACTGTACTATCCACTGTCACATTAGCAACCCATAACTTAATCCATATCACACATATTTGCAATGGTCCACTTGCAGTAAAACTTTGATTTCCATAGCACTATTCCTGAGAACATAAATGAACACTTGTGCCCCCCCCCCCCAGCATTCCATACATGGGACCAATCTCCCCCATCCCTGTGCATGCCTTCCATGAACATTGACTGTTTTACCCTAAGCTCTGAAGAATCTAGTTCCTTGTAAGTTAAACAATGCAGCATGGCAAAATAATTTCACAAAAGTAGCAGGCATTTCACTGGCTCCATATCATAGCTGCTGGACACACAACTGCAAGTCTTGCAGGCATGAAGATTAATACACAATTAAGGAAAAAAAAACTTAATCCAAAAACTTGCTGTGCTGCCATTCATGCATTTCTACAGGGTGGTGAAGTGTCATCTTGGGCACCATCATAGTGAGGATAGTGTGCTCACCACAGTCCTCCTATTTATATGTATTAATTGAGGTCACTGGACCTCAGAGTAAAGGAAATGTTCTGAGATGCAATAGTCTTGGACCTTGTGTATATATATTCCTCTTTATGCACAATTCATCTTGCTGTTCAGAGGATTTAAATTGTGGTTCTAACACATTGATTGAGAACCCCATTTCACCTTACATGACTTAGACCGATTAGCTGCTAGCACAACATATCCATAATAACAATGAGCGAAGGCCCATGGTGGTGTCTGAGAGGCTGTCATTCAAATGCACTTTTGCAGCACAGGATTCCAAAGTGTTTATCTATCTTTTGTAAGGTTGTAGGCAGTTCAACACCTAGATAAATACAAAGGCTATGAAAAAATATTAATCTACCTATCCACCTATTATCCTCTGACCTGTACATGGTGAAGGTCTTACTTCATCCTTTTACATCCTTAGAAGCTCACACTTTCCACACTTACATCCATACTTCATGTTGATTCTCTGATCACTCATAAGAACTTCTCTCCTTCCATTTCATCTTTAACTCAGCCTCAGGGAGGTAGCAGCAGGAAGATATTGAGAGCGAGGTTTAACTGGTGTATTTTCTGTGTAGTGATTACCACCAGAATTCATTCTTACCTTTTCCCTCGTTATCCCACACCTGATATAAGCCTGGAATATGACTGCCTCTTCCTCCTTTTCCTCCCACATTCTTGAATGCCACAGGCGTTTGAGTGGAAATGAGTAGCTGTAATGGATTGTCTTTTACATATTCAGACTTATCCGGTCTTGAAGAGTATCCTAAGCCTCTTGGAAGACCCAGACCTTTATTTGAGAAAACACTTGCATGGTCACCACGTGTAACAAAAAGGGGCTGATTCCCAAGTGACATCATTTGCAGAAAGCTTAACCAAATAATTATCTCCTTCTTTACATTTCAAAACCAGGTTTTCCACACCTGAGCCCGTCCATGGAAACTCAACACTTTAAATTTAGCAGTTATCTGTCACGTCCACAGCTTGGCTCTATGTATCTTTATATTTGAAATTGTTTATTAGAGAAGCACATCTGGGAAAAGTCATTTTTTACTGGAGGCCCAGTGAGATAACCCTAGTAATGTTGCATTTTTTTCCCATAGGTAATAGTTACCAAAACTTACAATGCAAATATCTGTTATTATTCATATAAGGTAAAAATGAAAATAAAAAAAAGAAAAATATTGAAGAATGACTATTGTTGAAACACATTCAATATTTTTTTCAAATAACATTTTATTGCTTTAGACGACTCTGTTATTGGAGTAGAGATATAAGAAAAAAAAAAGCTATGAAAAGAAATACAATTTTTGAGCAGGTTGTGTATGTGTAGTTGACATATTAGCCTTATTATTTATTTATTTACTCTTAGGATGTCTATAGGTAATAATTAAGGCTTACTTTGCATCTCTAGCAGATAGTGCTTTATCTGGCGTAAGAGAATATGGGCATCACTTTCTAAAAATTCTGAGTTGTATATTGATTGTTAGGAAATACTTCTGTAAGAAATATAAATGACAAATAAATTTAATGTCATAAAATGAGCAGGAGGTAGTAGGGAAAAAATCTGGCAGACAATTGTTTTGGAAAGGAAATTTTAGTCTGGAAGGTAATACGTAGATTAGCAGCACGATATTTTGGAATGGGGAGCTCTACAAAGAGCGGTAGCAGGGAATATAATTACATGGACAGTGATAAACAGGTGGAAGGATAAGAGATGGGGGCTGAGTACAATAGCAAATATAGACTGATTTTTGGTGAATTTACATTGAGCTTGTACAGTGTTTGAGGTGAGTTATTTGCCCACCTATTAAATGTAGGATATTACACAGTTTGGCTAGGTGTACGGGATTAGAGGAGCCCCATATTAGTTGTTAGGTTTGAGAGCTTTAACTAGCCGTTGATCTTTAGCATGTAGCTGTCTAGTGGTATGCACCAAATTAGAATTGATACTAGGATATTTATGGGATTATAGAATATGCCATGAGCCTTTTTTGGTTTAAGAAGGTTAAAGCACTTGGAAGATTCATCCTGATTAGAGTTTTCAAATCTTGATAATGATGGGTTCTTATTGAAAGGTTTACTATAAATTTGGTGACCCTACTAAAGCTCTGTTCCAGTACAGATATCTGGAATATTTGGAGGCTGAAAAGTAGAGGATGCATGTAGGAGAAATGATATTAAGTAGGGTTATACAGTAGTGATTCTTGATTTTCCTGTGATGTGCAGTTTAGCTTTTTAAAGCAGGCCAGGCTTCTGGTTGTTTCGAGACTGATGTTTTTAATTTGTTGAATAAACTGTAGTTTTTGTTCTATGATTACACAAAAGAAGTTCTATTCTAGAATTATTTAGAACCAACATGTTGAAATTATTATAGTTTGATTTTGAGGAGTGTGAGGAGGTTAATATGACTGGTTTTGTTTTATCATTTAATTAAAGATCATCTTGAGTTCTCTATTTTTCTGTTTGCAAAATACAATTGTAAGTCTCTGTTTAGTTTACTTAATAGTGTGGATGAACATAGTAAGGTAATCGTGTATTGTATGAGGTAGGTATGATTTGAGATGAAGTACATATCATTTGTACATTTGGAAAGGCATAGGGAGGGTGAGACTGGTACTTGGTTTAAGGCTACTGTTATAGGGAGAATAATTAAAAGGGTATCATTGCATCATACTCATTATATTCACTGAAACAGATAATTTGTAAACCATTGTAGGGTGTTAGCATGGAGGCCTATATCTATATACCAGGTATGAGACAGTGTCAAAGACTTTAGGCAACTCTAAAGATATTGTGGCTATGGTTTCTGTTTGATTGTTTGTTGTTGCTATAACCAGTAAACACTGTTTTTTGTTATGGTTTGGTCTAAAACTAACTTGGGAAATAATTAAAAGCCATAGCATGACATGTACAGCTCATGGTAGAAAGGCCTTCCCAGCATGATGTGCTAATTTGTGATTCAAGAATGGGGTTGGACCTCATTTTGAGGTGACTCACAGGTATTATGCTGACATGCAGATCATGGCTAATTTGATATTGTGATAATGCCCTGCTGCTGATGTAGGCAGTGGAATCTCCTCTCCAGTCACCCTGCATGCACATGTACACATTCATGTATACACACATGCGCTCACAAACACACACACACACACACACACACACACACACACACACACACACACGCACACACACACTATAGTCCCTGTACTGTTCCCTATCCTCCCATGGTCCACGCTACCACCATACTTTAGTAACACTGTGATATCTCCCCTCTGGGTCAGTAATCAAGGAGCCTGAATGCTCACCACTGACACCAATGAAGGACATTCACTTGGAACAAAGATAGATGCACACAGTATTCCCAGACGCAGCTCTCTGCATCAAGCACATTTCCATTAAGAGCACCCAGGGAACACGCTCAGTCTGGGGTCTGGGTTTCTTTCTATCTCTCTCTGTCTATCTCTCTCTCTATCCAGGCCCCTAATTACTCTCCACATTAGCACAGCTGTAGAGTTGAGTTCTCACCAAGTATCCTCCAACACCCTCTCTGCCAAACCAGTGCTCTGTGTCCCTGCTCCAAGTAGCTGACACACACACACATACACACACACTTTGAGATTTGCACACCTACACACACATACACACACACACACACACACACACACACACACACACACACACACACACACACACACACACACACACACACACACACACACACACACACACACACACACACACACACACACACACACTTGGGAAAGGCTGGCACAGATTTACTCACTATGCTACCCTTTACCCAGACTATAAGGTAGTTACTGCCACCAGACACTCCAAAGCCATCTATTGTAAGCCTTTTACAAGGGTGTACTGAGTGAAATTAATATTAATACAAATGGTAGTCTTTGACCAATGCAGCAAGGCTCTCGGGAGTGGCCACAGCTTCACCAAATAAATACAAGTACTTAACAATGAGAAGTTTAAATATGTGTAATAAAAGATAATAAAAGAACATGAAAATACTAAATATCTATTTACAATAAACATCAGAGTTTCAGCCACATAAAATATTAAAACAGCACAGATGAGTAGATTCACACAGATAAAGAAAAACAGTACTTAACTAATCTCACTATATTTCCCTGACTGATCTAAAGAATTACTATTCTCTGGTTACTTACTAAGGCAAGGCAAGATGAAGTGGATGAAAGCTCCTTCTTTTTTTAGGTTACAAAAACAGATGGTTCTGAGACTTCAGTCTCATCTAGTATTAAAACATAATTTTTCTGCTGGATTACAGAATGGCATCACATATATCTGTAACATATATCTGGTCATCTGATGTCTGGTTCTCACATTACCCCCCCCCCTTTGCTAGAAACTGAACCAGAATCTCACACATATGTTGTTACCATACACACAGATAGAGCTTTGCTAAGATGTGTTGCAGCTTCTGGAAGTCATAAAACAATTTCAAACTTCCACTATTCAGGAGTAGCAATTAGTTCACCCCCAAGAACAATACAGAAGGCTTTCTAGTACAGAATTTGTGTCTCTGGCTGCATTGAGACCTGGGGCTGAGCTTAACCTCTTCTCATCCAGTATCCTCTGTTACAATATTAATTTCAACAGTTACCATACAATCTGACTTATACAGGTGTACTTCTCTTTCTGCCCACCAGGACCCACTGTTGGTACATTTTTTTAACACAAGTGACTTTACAAATATATTTTCTGTTCAAGCCCCTATACATATCAGTTTGATATACAAATGACATGTAATTCTTTAGACAACTCTAGCTAGCTATACAGGTGGATGTAATTTTAAATCGCAAAACCCACAACACTGAACATTATTTTCCCAAGACAAAAATAATGAATACTGAAAATCCTGAAGGGCTGATTTTTCCCAGGGCAGGTAAACACTTACCCATTGTGGGGAAATATGCCCATTTCTCCACTGTAGTGCAATCCCAGAGTTGATATATATAGTTAGGAGGAGTGAGGGGAGGCACAGCCCAACACCTGAGTGAGTTTTACATAGTCAAGTGTGGTTCCTTTAAGTTTTGGGCAAGTGTTTACTTGCCTTGGGAAGAATTAACCCTAAAGGATTTTCAGTATTCATTATTTTCATTTTGGGAAAATAACATTCGGTGTTGTAGGTTTTGCAATTTAAAAGTAGATCCATGCTGGCATATGTTATATATCCACTGCCCTTCTTCACCTGGCATAGCTGACAATACCTCACAACATCACAACCACTATGGCACTTCTGACTTAGCCCTGGTGATCTACAGTATGTCCTCCCTTCTGTTCTCCATTAAGATGTCAGTGCTGTTATAGCACTTTAAACAGTCAGTCTAAGTGGTTCCCCTTAAACCCCCAATCCACATACTACCATTGGTTCCATTACCCCACTTAAGAGTGTAATCCGTGGTATCTGGTGGTTTACCCCCCAATCCTCATCTTTTATATTCCTTAAAATACTTTAAAGTGTATTCCCTGGTGTGTAGTGTATCCCCCAACCCCCTGTCCCCATAGTAATGTTGATGCCATTACAGCACTTCAGAGACTCATCTCTGGTGTGCAGTGGTTTCCCCTGGCCCATTGATCCCTGTACTAATATTAATGCAATCACTGCAATGTATTCTATGGTGGTCTACTGGTTATACCCCATCCCAGTACTGTGGTTGGTTTCACTAGTACACTTAAGAGTGTGTTTGGTGATCCCCCCCATTCTTGTCATGTGGTCCTGTACTTTAGAATACTGTTCATTCTAGTATGTTCTCCCATCCCTGTAGTAATGTTGGTGACAGTATAACAATGTAAAGGGTGTATTCCCCAACCCCAGTCCACCTAGTAAGGGTGGTGCCAGTATGACACTTTTTAAACTGTCCCCTGGTGTTTGGCAGTTTCATCCATCTCCATCTCCAATCCCCACTTTGATGATGATGCCATTATAGCACTTTTACAGTAAGCCCTGGTGTCTAGTGGTTCCCCCACTACATTCATGTCTGATGAGTGAACATGACCTTTTGACCATGTTTGCTATAGTGATGTGATAGGGACAGCTGTACTGATCTACATGGCAAGTGCTGTCTTGAATCTCTTGTGTAAATGGCTTCCTGGGGGCAGTTCCAAGGAGAGATCATATGGCTAATTAGCATGCACCTCTTCTCCAAGAATATCTCATTAGCATTTAGCATGACTGCTGGGCTAGCCATTTGTGTAGGGTTGCCACCTGTCCCATTATCAGTGGGACAATAACAGGTTGAGCTACCTTTTCCTGTTGATTGCTGTGCAAAGCAGCGGGACTTGATAAGTCCCACTTTTTGATAGCACTGAATCGTTGTGAAAAAGACGCAATTACGTCCGTCTTTTTCATGGCAATTCAGTTATATCACTAACCCAGATCTGCAGGTAGAACTACTTCCAGTTAAGTCTGGGTGTTTTAAATTGTTCAGCAATTGGCTGCAGTTCACAAAGGTGGTGGGGATTGGGGCAAGAAGAGCCCTACAAGGATTGTGGCTGTAGAGTGGTTTACTTTTAGCTCTTCTACAGCCGCATGAAAGTAAGACTGAGATTTTTTTTTCCTAACAGCTGAGCCAGCCAGCCAGCCATTCTAGTCATTCATTCATCCATCCAGCTAGCCACTCCAGTCATCCAGCCACTCTAGTCATTCATTCATCCATCCAGCTAGTCATTTCCAGTCAGCGAGCTAGCCACTCTAGCAGCCAACCAGCCAGCCAGCCAGCTGGACACTCCAGCAGCCAGCCAACTAGCCACTCTAGCAGCCAGCCTGCTAGCCACTCCAGCAGCCAGCCTACCAGCCAGCTAGCCACTTCAGTAGCCAGCCAGCTAGTCAGCTAGCCACTCCAGCACCCAGTCAGCCAGCCAGCCACTCCAGCAGCCAAACAGCCAGCCAGATAGCCACTACAGTAGCCAACCAGCCAGCCAGATAGCCAGTTCAGTAGCCAGGCAGCCAACTGTTGTACCTATAACTGCAGCTCATTGTTTCATAGGTTCATAGGTGTGTACTAGGCTAATGGCCCTGGAGCCTTTACAAGCCTAGCCCATAGGATTACTCTGACATCGTGCCACCCAACCTTAGTTTTAGTGCATCAGTCGAGTAGAGCCACTGGAGTGAACCCCAGGGGGAATTTTCTATTTTCTATCCACTTATCAAGATTTCTCTTGAAAAGGGCCACTGAGGTGCTCTGTTTGACATGTATGGGAAGTCTATTCCATAACATGGGCAGCCTTTGTGTTATGAACCTGTCCCTCCAGTACGTTCTGTTGATTGTGGTAATGAGGTTGAGGTCTCTGGAGCATGTGTTGTGGAGGGATTGGGATATCTTTAGATGTAAAATTTCTAACAGAGCCGGGTCAGACATGGCTTTGTAAGTCAGGCAGAGATCACCTCTAAGTAGGCAATATGCGACAGAGAATAATTGGAGTTTTTTTAGTCTGTCCATATAGGACAAGTGTTTAAGGCCTAGGATCCTCTTTGTGGAGTACTTTTGCAGCCTCTCCAGTTGTTGCAGGTGTCTAGTTAGGTACATGCCAAATGGGGCATTGTACTTGATGATTGGCCTAATGAGGGTAGAGTAGAGGGAGACAATGACCTCTTTCTTCCTGGATGCAAAACCCTTAGTAATGAGATGTGCCACATAGAAGGACTTTCTGACCACAGTGGCAGTTTGGTGGTCAAAAGAGATGTTGCTGTCAACCTGTGTTCCCAGATCTCTTATAATGCCTTCTGTGTTCAGTGGACTACTATTGATGTGGTAGCTCATGGAACTGGGTTTTTCCCAAAGGGGATGACGACACATTTTTTGGCATTTCCTTCACCACTCCTGTAGTGTTGTCATAGTAGAAGGTGTGGCCGGTGTCATATTGGCCACACCCCCATGTCCTACTCTGGCCTACTTAAAAGGTGGCTACCCTACATTTGTGGTGCTGCATATCTTTGTGTTGGTAGACCATGCAGCACAGTGAAAGGTACTTGCAGGTCTTGTACACATCATGGTACTTTTATGAATTTGGATTAATGTTGACACTGGGTAAGTAAATTATTATTCTTTAAATTATCTATTAGTTGGATGTGGACATATTTCAAGTATTTTATGATGTGGAGATAATATGGCTGTCAGCTTGCAGTTGGCTTGTTCTAGTGAAGATCTTCCCTTATAAAAGGGAATTGCATATGTTGTTTTTCACAGTGCTGGGACATATGTTTCCATTATGGAACAATGTAAAAGTATTGATTTTAGATCTCTGAAGATAAATGGAGATAGTACAAGGTTATGTTATTACATGCTGAAGATTTTTTTTTCAATTTATTCAGTTATCATTTTATGATGGTGAGTTCTTAGGAGAAAAATAATTTACTAGTTATTTGTGATTGTTTTAATATGGTTATCAATGATTGGGTGAAAATCTTTTTTTCTATATGTACTATTTTCTTATAAGTTTGAGTAGCTTTTTTTTGGATTTTAGGGTGGAAAGTTTGTTTGGTTACACAGTTACTGACAGAGGTAGTGGTTTTGTACTATATTCCACAGGTGCAAAGATTTCCATGCCTGGCCTCATTTTTACATAAGTAGTTTTACTAAGAGTGTGAATCAAGGAATAGGTATTGATATTATATTTTTTCATCTCAGAAGGATCTAAGGAGTCTAAAATACTGACTAACTGATTCTGTTATCTAAGATTTTTAATGATTCCTAATAAAAGTGCCATAATGTGGTGATAAATGTATTTACAGTGGATTTTGTTTATTTGTTACAGTGTTATAGTTTTTAGTTTATGGTTTTATTATGAGAGTGCAAAGATTGGGATGTGGTTATTACAAAAGTCTGACATCATTCATGTGGTCATTTGTTGATAGAAGGGCTCCCAGCTGTAGATATGTCTTCCAATATATTGCATGTGAGATGTGACTCATGTAGTATATCTTTATGTGTTGATTTGTTTTTGTTAGTTTGGATATACAGAGCTCCTATGCAGACAGATTTGTGGCTAATAAATTTGAATGAAGCCAGGATAATTTCAGCTTTATCTATTTATGGTGGTATATTAGGGTAAGTGGTATGTATGGTCCAAAGTATATCATAACTGCAGGTCTTCTACATTATTTAACCATGTTTCAAGTTTTCATAGAAAGTTATTTGTTTAATTTGGTGATTTTGTTTTATAGACTGCAGGATTTAAGAGGCATGTTTTGAGGCCTAATTGGTTTCACTCAAATGAAGTATTTTGGTGAGATAATATATTTCTATTGGCTAGGGGCCCTAAGATATGATGCATAATCCCTGCAAATACGTACATTACATTGTAAGTCTAGTACTTGTTTTTTTTTATTTTAATTTTATAAATTTGCTGATATTTTATTGTAAATGTACAATGTGCTCTTTTATGAATTATATATTGTATTTGTATTTAAATAGGTCTTTGTTTTGGTAATGAAAGAGGAAATGGCTAATTAACAAAGTTTGTTTTACTAGGACCTTAAGCATGTTAAGCAAAGCTGGATTAATTTTGTAGATGTTAGAATTACAAGTTTAATAGATTAAAGTTGATGAATTTAGGATTAGTAGTAGGAATAGTAGTGGGATATTTTGTAATAGCAGAATGTGCTTACTTTATTTTTGATTGCTTACATTGCTTGACTGTGAACATGGCCATGCTTTGGTTTGAAGAATTATGTTTTGTTTGGTGTAAAGGTAGTCAGTTGAAAACACGGTTTTAAATGGCCATGTTTTACAGAGCAGATAGATGCCTGTGGTGATAAGTTTTTCAAGTCCTTTACAATGTTGTATATACCTTGCCCACATTAACATAATCCATTAGGATGAGCACCGTGTTCATCCTCTTCTGCTTTGTACAGCATGGTATGGGGGACTAGGTTAGTCTGATTCTCCATTCCATTGCAGGCCGGTTTCCTTTCCCTTTCTACCATTTTCCCTAAATCTCCACCTGATCACTAAATTCATTGAAGAAACAAAGCTGTGGTATAAAAGACAACTGAAGCTGTCAGAATGTGTTCTTAGATATATTCTGCTTTGGAGATTCTCCATTTTTGGAATACAGGTGCACTATGCCTCCTCTATTGATCACTCTATAAGTAGGCACTGCTAACTTATTTTAGTAACTTGTGTGATTTGGGTCTTAGTTATACCATAGCCAAGGTGAATGTATCATGCACATTATGACCTAGTACAGGGCAAGCCTGAGGCACAAAACTGATTGATTAAGCAGTTCCTTAATGGGTAGATGTTCCTCAATATTCACCTGAAGGATCCTTCTAGTCCTTGAGACCTGAATTTCATGACTGACCATCTTATTGTTTTCTCTTTCTTGCTCAGAAGGGTTGACGTTTATATCTTATATAATGCATTTTCTTTTGGATATCATGTCCACTTAAAGGATCCTGGACATTTAGATCCTTATCTGCAAGGACCCAGATCCAGGCTTTCATAAAGATTAGTGTCATTTAGGGCTAAACCACATTTTTCATTGAAAGTGTTGTCAGAATTTTCCTTAACCTCATAGTTCATCTCCATGTTTATTTTGCAGGAGCAGAAATCACTGGAGAATGAACCCTTCATACCTTAGATGTTCACCACCAGCTAAAGTTTTAGCTGAAATGATTGAGTGAATTTAGGAAGACAAAATAATTGCTAATCATTGAAACAAGTAATGGCTGATTTGTACTTAGACATCACTCCCAGTAAAGACAGAAGACTATTTCCCATCCTTAAGAACATACAATGACAGCTGCAACATGTTTCTCTACATCTTCTCCAAGACAGAATGTCTGAGATCATTCACCTCTGCAAAACCAATAACAAGGTCATACACATTTTCAGGACCTGAAAGGCTCTGGTAACATGCACAATCCTAGTGCCTGAGAGACAGCTGAATGTCACCTTGCCGATTGCCAGGTTGATAACTGTAGAGTCTGCATGCTTGTTAGTAGCATCATCAATAATGAGAGTGTTTGTTATGTGTTTTAGTCGCATGCTCTGCACTGCCTTTTTAGCTTGGAGATTCCTTGTAACAACATGTGCTTATGTAGTTGTAGCAGACATAGATGATAATGTGTCTATGTGAGTAGCTGGTTGTTAAATAAATTTGTTAAAGTCAGACTGTAAAAATCATCTGGCATTTAAAACAATGACAGTCAATAACAAACAGTAATGCAGGAAACTCAAGTATCTAATTTACAAATACTCTAATGTACATTAGGAGGCAAAAAACCATACACAAACTTGTACAGACTTTTGTCTAGTTTTATTGGTGAAACACATGACATTTTATATGTTTTACTATCAGCTTTTGCCCACCTCACTGACGTGGTCAGTGACAGGGTCTTTACATCATAGTAACTTATGAAAAAGTGCTGAGATGGTGTTTTTCAAAAATCTTTTCCCATGAGAATATTACAGCCTTGCAAGCACCTGGTCAGTCACAATGTCCTTCCGAGGATGTAGCCAATTCAAGGCTCTTAGATTAGTTCGAATACAATGGGTGCATGTCTTCTTTAATGCTTCTTTGTCTCTTTCTTGTTCACCAGCTGGACATTATCTTTGATAGTGCACAAGGCTACACTTCTGGTGGAAGCAGGAAAGATACACATGCACACAGATTCATTATTTTCTAACTTTGCAAAATAATCTTTCACTGACAGACATGAGCCAGGCCGAGCTGATCTCTGCCAAGGCCAAGTTTCTAGTCACACTGCAGCTTATGCTTCAAGCAATAATATGCGAGTTTATTTCTACTATTATTCTAGTAAAACAGAATTAAATGCATTACATATTATTCTATTTTTCAACCTTTGCTCTCCATATAGATTTGAGCACATTTATTCCTGTCTAAGGCACACATTTCTCTATATATCTGACCACACAACTTATATATGTCTGAATGTTTGAATACATATTTTCCTAAGCAGCATATATGTGAATATATATTTTTCTAGGCAGCATATATATAAATATATATTTTTCTAACATTCTCCCTCCTGTTAATGCATTTCATTCTATTTGAAACATAAACAGTATCATTTCATTTCTTAGCCTTTTCCTTTCAAGGATTTTCAGCTAAGTAAGTCATTTGTTTTATATTTCAGATAGGCTTTCACTTGGTATCAACAAATTCAATTCCATGTCCTGGTACATAGTTTCAGTTACTGATATGTCAACTAGGTCTTTAACTAATTTTTTCACACAGGGTATGCCGCAGACACATGCTCCAATTATGAGCAGCACTACACAAATTATCAGAATATTCATAAGGACCCCCACCCCCAAATAGATTCTGGAAAAAGTTCGTCAGTGGGTTTGGGCCTGGTTCTGCCATTGCTGACACCTGCTGTATTACCTCCAGGTGATCATTGATTTCGTGTTGGTTGTCTGGAATGTACGCACAGCATTCTTCTTTGATAAGCACCACCTCTCGCCGCTAGGGTGAAGTCGAGAGCCAT
The DNA here is from genome assembly GCF_019279795.1 of Protopterus annectens. Lineage (NCBI taxonomy): Eukaryota > Metazoa > Chordata > Ceratodontiformes > Protopteridae > Protopterus > Protopterus annectens. The sequence continues at coordinate 869,348,723 of NC_056735.1, forward strand.
TCGGTTCTGTACTGTTCTCATTGCATTCATTTCATCAGTCACAAGTTCAAGAGCGGAAAAAGTCACATTGCTCATTACTTGAGGAGTTTTGACAATTTCCTCAGTTCCCAAATCGATTTGACTGCTCCGTGGCTGGGAATATCCCAGCCCAGGATATAACACTGTCACTCAAGTCCATATGAGTCAGTTTTCTTTGTCCTTCACGGCGAATGATCCTTCCAGCTTGCTTCAATCTTACCCACTGGATTAGCAGGTTTTCTGACTGTATTCTCGGCTTGCTGAGCTACATTTCTCACATTGTATTTTACCCAGGGGCAATTCTGCAGTATGTCTTATGGCTGGAACCAGATAACCCAAAAACAACTGCCGGACCAATTCTCAGGTAACCATTTATAGGCCTTTTTCCCACAAACAAAATAACAGTTTTCTACTTTAGTACTGATGGTTAACCCTGAATGAAACATTTTTATCTATAACAGATAATTGTCTATATATTTCAGGAGTTTTTGCACATCTCTCAATGTTGTTTTCATCAAGCTTAAGTATGAACCATAGTTCGTGCTACAACTAGTACCTTGGTCTACAGGTTTTATATAACATTTGTAAGACACAGTTATGTTACAGTTACTCCAACCAACCTGGAGTGTATCATTTTTAACAAAGCAAACAATTCCTTTCTGAGTAACAGGTAAATATAATGCCACTTTATCTTGTGATCTCACAGTACCCGTGTCAAATAATAGGTTTTCCCAAGTTTCATTTATCCCCAGGGGGACAGCAGACATTAAAAGTCCTCCATATGCTGTGGGTATTGCAGTACAAACCCAGCAATTTGAAACATTCATAGTCTCTACATAGACTCGTTTCATAGCCAGGTATGTGTTGAAGTTGGTGCCAGTCTATAGCCAGTCCATCATCACGTTTTATCAATTTCACTTCTGTAGTTATATGCAAGAAAAACCATAACAACAAAAGGTCACTACAAACATGGTTAATAAATGTATGATCAGTAGGCCAGTGAACCAATGTCTTTGGGGTTGTTTGCATTTTATTCACTCTGCCTCTGGCCATCCTGTATCTGTGGTATGTCAGTTAAAAAATGTTTGTCCAACTTAAATTCTTTGAGTGGTTTACAGTCGTCAAATGAACCCAAGATGATCTCTCAGCAATTTTACTGCAATAGGTGTTGCCAATAGTACCTGGTACGGACCTTCCCACTTTGGACTCGCCCAGTTCTTTCTTTTGATGATTTTCAGCCAGATCCAGGACCCGGGTCAGCACGGCCTCGGTTTTGCTTCTTGTTTGTCTGAAAAGAGTTCAACTGCAAAACATTCTTATTTGTTAACAATTTCTTCATATAAGTAGCTAATGGGTCATCGGCCTCCAGCTCTGCAGGGATGGGGGCCTTCGATTGTGATGCTCTTCAAACACTACCTCAAAAGGGGTCAAGCCCTTACATTTGGGACAGTTCACATGCACAGCAGTGCTAAAGGCAGACAGCAAATCCAAGTCATTTGAGTCTCACCCATCAATTTTCTCAACTTATTTTTCAAAATTCCATTGTACCTCTCCACCAGTCCTGCTGACTGAGGGTGATAAGCACAATGGTTTTTCAAAGAAATCCCAAAAAATCTCCCAAGCTGATGTATTGTCTGGTTTACAAAATGTGTTCCATTGTCACTATAAATTCTTTCCGGTATGCCAAATCTAGGAATGATTTCTTTTACTAAGGCTTTGCTACTGTTGCTGCATCCGATTCCTGGTCGGAAAAGCTTCTACCCATTTTGAAAACATATCTATGATCACTAAACAGTATTTTTCCCTTCACATTTATTCAGTTCTATGAAATCCATACAAATAGTATGGAACAGATAGGTTTAAATGCTCCCTGTGCATGATGTTTGCTACAAATATGACATGTTGCACAAAATGTTTGTGTATAATTCATTATGTTTGGAATGTCTTGTTAACTAACTGTACCATCCCCCCTGTTGAGACATGGCTCTGCCCATGACTCAACAAAGCTGCATATCTAAATAAATTAGATGGCAATATTGGCTTTTTCTCTTTGGAGATGTACAGTCCCTCTTCAAGGATTGCTCCTCGTTTTATCCACTTTTGCTTCTCTGCTTTTGTAGCTAATGTCTGCATTGTTTTTAACATTTCTAAATCTAGAGTCTCAGAAGGTTGTAGTTCTTCATTTAAAACACAGTTTCTAGGTCTGAGGCAACTTGCTTTGCAGCTGCATCAGCCGAGCATTCCCTTTGAAATTCTATCTTGTTGTTTGGTATGGGCTGCACATTTACAGATAGCTATTCTAGTGGGTAACTGAATAGAATCTAACAGGTTCAAAATCAATTGTGCATGATTAATTGGTTTGCCAGTAGATGTTATCATTCCCTGTTCTTCCACTGTTGCGCAAAGACATGCACTGTAGAGAAAGCATACTGACTGTCAGTATATATGTTAACACATTTGTCTTTGAGTGCAAGCCTATCAATTCTGCTGCTTGAGCTGACAGGTTATGTTGCAGGGGTTGTGCTTCTATGATTTCGTTATCAGTCACTACTGCATAACCCACTAGGTTCTTTCCTGTTGGACCTCGTCTACAGGACCCATCCACATAAAATGTCACCTCTGCATCAGCTAAAGGCACATCAGTAAGATCTTGTCTGGGTGTGGTTATTTGTTCCATTTCCTGTAGGCAACTGTGTGGTGTGCCATCTACAGGAATCGGAAGTAATGTCGACGGATTTAATGTGTGCATCGTTCAATCGTCATGTGAGGTTGACTCAAAGTATGGTCATACAAGAAAGATGTCTGGCAGGGGACAAAATGCTATTTTTCTTGCAGTAAAATTATTGCAACTGCATGAGGTACTCTCAACGTGAGAGGATGGAACAATACCACTGAGGCCGCTTGCACTGCCATAGCTGCTGCAACAACTGCTTGTACACAGGGTGGCAATGATCGTGCCACGGATCTAACTGTGATGAATAGTAAGCTATGGGGCGTTGCTTGCTGCCATGTTGTCAGTACTGACGTCATATATCCCTGCCTACAATCTACAGTCTGGAAAAATCTCTTATGGTAATTCGGAAGCCCTAAAACTAACGATGAAACTATCAGTTGTTTTAGTCTGCAAAGGTTGCTTCTGCTTCCGGTGTCCAAAGCAGTGTTTCTTGTGCTGCCATTGGTGTTTTAAATATTAAATCAGCCAATGGAGCCATTTCAGAAGCATAATTATCCAACTTCAAAATTAGTCGTTCCCAAGAAGGACATCATTTCCTTTTGGTAGTTGGTCTAGGTGCTTGTAAGATTGCTGTTTTCCTATCTTCATCTAATGTTCTACCTTCTTTGGATATCACATATCCCAGGTATTTAACCTGTTCTTTCCAAAGTTGCAATTTATGTTTATTCACTTTATGTCCTTGCTCAGCTAGGAATTTCAACAATGCTATTGTGTCTTCCCTACATTGCTGCTGGGTAGGGGCTGCAAGCAAGATGTCATCTACATAGAGTAATACTTGACTGCCCCTGGTGGAAAATCCCACCAGGTTGCTAGCCATCTCTTGTGCGAATATTGTTGGACTTTCACTATATCCCTGTGGTAGTCTACCTTTTGCCCTGAAATGGGAATGCAAACCAATGCTGGCTGTCAGGGTGGATAGGTATTGAGAAAAATGCATTGCTAATATCTACCACGGTGAAATATTTTTGTTGCGGCTTCAAATCATTTAACAAGGTATGTGGGTCTGGCACCGTAGGTGCCCTTGGTATTACCGCATCATTTACAGCCTGTAAATCTTGTACCATCCGCCATTCTCCGTTTGCTTTTTTAACAGGAAATAGAGGAGTATTACATGGTGAATCCAAGGATTCTACCAGTATCCCTTTCTTAAGTAATGCCATTATGATAGGTTTGATTCCCTGTTCTGCATCCTTGCTCAAAGGATATTGTCTTTTCCTTGGTCTAAAGGCCGATTTTGGTGTAATAACTACTGGCCCTGCTGTTCGAATAAGTCCTACATCCGATTTCCCTGTTGACCAAAGAACATCTGGTATTTCACTCAAAGCTTTTTCTTCTTCTTCTATCAAGAACGCCAATCAGCTGTCTTCACTCTGTTGTAAGTGTACAGCTGGGCGTGCGTTAACCAATTTAGTTTCTGTTTCTGTACTCCTAAGTCCGATAACTCTAAGTCAGTTAGTTTCTCCCATTTCGTCACTTTGTCACCCAAGTCTACCCACCTAACATTCCTGTTTTTGGTTAGGCTAACATGCGGTAGTTTATTGGATTTGTACAATTCCAAGAATTCCTGAGGTAATGAACAACTCACTACACTATTGCCCTCAGTGTCCCAGAATAAAGTCCGTAGTATTAGTCTATTTGCAGGATTCCTGAACAACTTTTGTTCATATTCTTTATCAGGCCCTGATGTGCTACAATAATATAGGGTACAATGTAACAAATGTTGTTGATCAACATCGAGGAAGCACCTTGCTGGTGGCTACATTCATCAGTTCCTTGGTCACTGCCCCGGACCGGTTGTAACCAGGTCCTGGCTGTACCAATAATAGGCCTCACCCTCCGATCGTACTACAAAGCATCAGTTTGTCTCTGTGCCTCCATACCATCCATGGTAGGGACTACTGCTATGCCAAAAAGTTGCATAAGATCTCTTCCTAATAAGTTCATGGGGCATTTGGCAGAAAGTACTATTTTACTTCTCTGGGTTATACCCGAGACAGGGTCAGTTATTGCTATATCATGGGAAAGTGGTTCCCTGTACAGCTGTCCGTTTGCTGCTTTCACTAATATATAATCGGGTGACTCAGAATCTTCGCGTAACTTTGAAGGGTGTATCAAAGTTCGTGATGCTCCTGAATCACACAAAATTTGACTTCTCTCCTTCCACCAGAAGTGTAACTTCCGGTTTAGTGTCTGCTAAATAGAGCTCCAAGCTCAGTAGTGCCAAGTCCAAAACTTCACTTCCCCAACTTCTACATCCGGTTGCATATCATTTGTTTCTTCTAAGGTATTTACATTATTCCCCTGCTCATTAGTCTCTCCTAATGACTGCCGAGCAGTATAACTGCCATCTAGTCAATCCTCATCATCCTTATCCTTTTTTCCACAGGTGCCTTGCTCCTGCAATCCCTTGCTAAATGTCCCTTCTTACCGCAATTGAAGCACTCACCTCTTTTTTTCCTGTCCTCATAAAACTCTGAGTTTCTGTCAGAACGTTTGTTACCCTGAGCATTTCTTACCCTTTTGGCTGTTTGTACTACAAAACTTCCGCACCGTCTTCAGCTGTGAAGACCTGCTTTCTTTTCTTTTACTGTTAAAATGTTTTTCGGCATGCCTAGCATACTCTAACAAGGCTTGGAGCCTACTGTTCGGTGATCTATCATATGCTTCGTGTGAAGCTATTGATAGGGCAATACAACCTTTTAAAAATGCATTCTTCAACTGCTGTTCATATGGGCTATCATTTTTGATTTTCAGGAATAGTCATACCACTATGATTATTGAAACATTCTAATAATCTACCATAGTATCGTCTACTGTTTCATTATCTTGTTATGCGCATTGGTTAATACAAGTCCAATCTGCCCTAGGTTTCCATTTTTCAGTAATGCGGTCTGTAAGACCCTTCAATCTAGCATCTAGTTCTGCGTCACTATGTGGGAGTGGCCTGAGTTGCGTCACGGGCATTCCAGGCACCACAAATCATATGCCAGTCGGACCCAAAATTTGTCTAACTACTCTTTCTACCTCTTCCCCATTCAGGTGATAACTCAATCTCATACCCTGTAAATCTTGTAAAATTTCTCAAAGTTAATTTTTGGATGGGAATTCCTCTGTAGCTTTCGGATGTCTTCCGGTGTCCACGGTCTATACACTAAGAGAGTTGAGGCCTGGCCTCCTGTCCTGCCTGTGGGTTTGGTACTTCAATTAATGGACAGATTTCCTCACTCTCATCTAATGAATTTCCATTCGGTTGAACATCTATAAATGTTTGACGGTTCGGGATCTAGTTCGATAGGTTCTCTTACAAATGGTTGTCTTAATACCCTGTTGTCTCCGGATAACGTGGGGGTCCAGCCGCCCTCCGCTTCATATTCTAAGTAAGGCATCGGAGGAGGTGGTAGGGAGGGACCGATGCTACTACTGTATTATTATCCTCTTTGTCTAAAAATAATGCTTTTGCATTTTTATTTTTCTGTTCCTTCGGTTCACTTCCTCAATCCACCTATGTGCTTGAGGAACCAACTGTTGTTGTTTTTGCCTGACCTTCTGCGTCAGATTTTAACTGTTTCAAAAGTTTTACTAATGATATTTTATCTAATTTACCATCAAAGTCATACTTATTAACCCATTTTGAAAAATGTCTCACATTATCTGCTCTTTGCAATTGCATATACTTTGCGTCTTCTGTTAGGGTCACGTGACCCTTTAGTGCATTCATTTCCCATGTCTCTTAAAAAAGAACTGTTACGTAACCCTTTCTCTTGTACCACGTGGTATCTTATTCCCCGTATCCACAGTAGTGTCTAGAATAACTGTTTTACTTTGCTTTGTTTACTTCCTGATCTATGACTCAAGATACAATACTTCGACTACCTCTCTCCCTGCTATCACAAACCTTAGCAATAGCACAGTGTAACCTGGTCCCTGATCTAAAACAAAAACAAAGAGAGGAATTCTGCTTACCGAGCCTCCGCTTACTGTTATGCTTCTTTTAGGATCCAGTTTTCCTTTTAGGCCACAGATCAGACAAGTGGACAGCCTCTTTAGATACGACAATTCAGTCGGAGGTCTTTCCTTCTTCTGCGCAGGTTTGGGTGCCACCTATATGCTCTGACCTGCAGCTTACCAAGGAATTCCGGCGATTAGGACCAAAATGTTAAATAAATTTGTTAAAGTCAGACTGTAAAATCATCTGGCATTTAAAACAATGACAGTCAATAACAAACAGTAATGCAGGAAACTCAAGTATCTAATTTACAAATACTCTAATGTACATTAGGAGGCAAAAACCATACACAAACTTGTACAGAATTTTGTCTAGTTTTATTGGTGAAACACATGACATTTTATATGTTTTACTATCAGCTTTTGCCCACCTCACTGACGTGGTCAGTGACAGGGTCTTTACATCATAGTAACTTATGAAAAAGTGCTGAGATGGTGTTTTTCAAAAATCTTTTTCCCATGAGAATATTACAGCCTTGCAAGCACCTGGTCAGTCACAATGTCCTTCCGAGGATGTAGCCAATTCAAGGCTCTTAGATTAGTTCGAATACAATGGGTGCATGTCTTCTTTAATGCTTCTCTTTGTCTCTTTCTTGTTCACCAGCTGGACATTATCTTTGATAGTGCGCACAAGGCTACACTTCTGGTGGAAGCAGGAAAAGATACACATGCACACAGATTCATTATTTTCTAACTTTGCAAAATAATCTTTCACTGACAGACATGAGCCAGGCCGAGCTGATCTCTGCCAAGGCCAAGTTTCTAGTCACACTGCAGCTTATGCTTCAAGCAATAATATGCGAGTTTATTTCTACTATTATTCTAGTAAAACAGAATTAAATGCATTACATATTATTCTATTTTTCAACCTTTGCTCTCCATATAGATTTGAGCACATTTATTCCTGTCTAAGGCACACATTTCTCTATATATCTGACCACACAACTTATATATGTCTGAATGTTTGAATACATATTTTCCTAAGCAGCATATATGTGAATATATATTTTTCTAGGCAGCATATATATAAATATATATTTTTCTAACACTGGTTTATGCAAGTTTGAGGCTATGTATGGCTGAAGTACCTTATCATATCTCTTGGACAATTTGAGTAGGTTTTCCTAAATATCTTAGCATACATGAGTTAATGTTTACTGACAAGGCATGATAGACCTGCTTTAATTCTATATATGTAAATATATCTTTTGTAGTTTTGAAGCTGTTTTCGACCTTTACTCGTAATCTGGTGTGTTTTTCAACCACATTCTCTGTGAAGCAGTGTGTTGCCTTTAGGTTTTTGTGCAGAGTACTGAATAGAAGCAAATAATTGCACTGCTACTGTTTAAAAAAGTCATTCACTAAGTATATTCTTTTTACCACATCATTTCATTAAAGCCTCACCTTCCTGCATAAGAATTTTAAGCTGCATTATTGAGTCTATATTTTATTGGTTTCTGTCTTTCTGCCCTTTTTTACATTTACTTTTAGTCTTAGATTAATATTTTGGTCACTGTTTTGCATAACACTCCCCAGGTTTCTCCTTTCTTCCACAGTAAAATATTATTATGATTGTTGTTATTATTATTACATCCCATATCTGTTTCTATGCCTAAGTCAGCCATTGTATTTTCAGATTTTATTGCCAGAGTAATAAATCATACATCAGACTGTACTTATAGTTCCTGCAGACTAACTGTTAATCTCAGTATTTTTGTTATAACTTTTCCAGTTTTGCTAAGGAACTATGTGTTCAAAACTGTATCAAAATTGCGTACTTAATCTGTCTGTATACTGGTTTAAAAGTTTGCCGTAGGACCTGTTTCATTTCAGCTGTGTGAATCAACATTTTTGCCAGTTCACTGAATACTCGGGTCCCTCCAAAAAGTTTACACCAATGGCAGATTTTTACTTAACTCCTGTGGAACCTCCTGTCAATTGTAATAGCAGCAGGACTGTAGGGGTGGAGCATATGTGTGTGTGACAAAGAGAGGGAGATAAAGAAAGGCAAAAATTCAGATTCACTGACTCCAGTTTCATTGATTTAGTTTTTGATAAAGACCATAATTAAATAAAATTGTTTTAACACAGCTGACAATTGTTTTTGAAATACTGTGCAAAGCATGAACTGCGGAAAAAAACTTTGAATAATCAGGCAATGTATTCACAAATTTGATTGCAAAAAAAAAAAAAAAAGATTTCATGCAATTCTCTCAGTGTAATGAATGAGTCAGGCATTGCTATTTATGCTATTCTTTTTAATGTTGTGCCTCATCAGTTTTTATAGGTAAAGAGACAAAGCATTATCCTCTGATTAGTTTAAGAACTTTCATTATGTGCCTCACGATTTGCTGTTTGCCTTTTTTATCCCTTTTCCCATGAACTGTAACTTTCCCACCCTATTGGCCTCTAGAAATAAAGTTTTTTTTTTCTGTTGTGTGATTTAATTTGTGTTTCAGCATTCTATGCCTTTACATAGGTTCATAGGTTCATAGGTAGGTACTAGGCTATCTGCCCGAAGGCATTTATAAGCCTAGCCAGAATGTGTTGGCTTTCGCCGCCCCCTTAGATTAGTTCCCTGTGCCTCTGTCCAGCAGAGTCACTGAAGTGATCCCTGGGGTAAACTTTCTGTTTCCCATCCACTCGTCAAGGTTTCTTTTGAAGAGTGTTAGCGAGGAGCTCTGCCTAATGTAGATTGGGATCTTGTTCCAAAGCATGGGAAGTCTCTGGGACAGAAATCTATCGCTCCAGCACATCCTATTTATTGTTGTGGTGAGGTTTAGATCCCTAGAGCATGTGGCTCGCGGGGATAAGGTTTTCTTTAGGTGGAGCATGTCCATCAATTCTGGGTTGGACATGGCCTTGTATGTCAGGCAGAGATCACCTCTGAGTAGGCGGTATGCAACCGAGTACAGCTGGAGTTTCTTCAGTCGAGATGCATAGGGCATCTGTTTGAGGCCAGTGATCCTCTTGGTGAGGTAAAATTTGGTCACTCTCACAATAATCCTTAATATATGCTCAGATTCTGTACTGTTTTGTTCGAAGGCAATACACCCAGCCATTCTTTCATCTTAGTAACATGACTTTGTGTTTTGTCCTATTTTTTTTTTGTCTGTTTTGTTCCTTGCCTTCTTCCACCTTTCATTCTTTCTCTTTCTTTCTTTTTTCTTTCATGTTCCTTCCTTTCTTCCATACTTCCTTCTTGCTTTCTTAACTGAAAACAATATTCCAGTCTGAGCCACACAAGACGATTTTGCAAAAGCTTCAGTACGATTTTGCAAAAGCTTCAGTACTTCTTTACTCTTAATTGGTAACTCTAGCAGTACACATGCTTGCATTTTGTTATTATTATACTGAACTAAAATCACCTTTCACTGACATTGACAGCAGAAAAATGTTCAAATTATTTGATGCTGCATGTATGCTGTTTATCATTTTTCAAGTACCTTGTGTTACACTTTCATATGTTCACCAGTTTTATTTCTTTATTCTGTTGCTTGCAGGACCTTTTGTAAGGCGACCAAATGCTATTCTTCATATAATATGCTTCTAGTGTTGATATCACTTGCAAAGAAATTTGAAACTTATTGAATTGAGATGAATGAAAATAAATGTAAGATGTTTAATATAGTACTCAACACCAGACCCCATACTGATTCTGCCTGTGTGAGTCAGATTCCAAAAGATTCACAAAACTAGGCGGAGTGTGCTGTGTTCAGCACAATATTTGCAGGAAAGCTGGTATTATGCAAATGCATCTTAGTTTGAAAAGAGTATCTCAGCATAATAGAGCCAGAAGAAGTAAGAATAATACCATTGCAATGTCATTCATAACCTGAAGTCTCATGCTGAAGAACAGCTATCCATAAGTAGATATGGTCCCATTATTAAGGCGTGTGTGTGACAAGTGCACAAAGGCAAATGTACTTGGCCTTAGTATGCAGTAAAAGACCAAGATAATATAAAAGAGGATCAGCAATATCAAACTTATGAATACCCACAATATATTGTGGATTCAGTGTAAAACACCAAGACAAAATTAAATAGCACTACATTGGACTACTGGACAACTTGGATGGCATAGTGGTGCAGCGGCAGCATTGTCACCTCACAGCAAGAGATTCTGTGGTTCAATTCTCAGCTGGTGTGCCTTTTGTGCGGAGTCTATTTGTCCTCCCTGCATTCATGTGGATTTCTTCTGGGTGCTCTGGTTTCCTCCTACGTTACAAAAGACATGCATCTGGAGCGTTTCTCACAGGGCCTCTGCTGAAAATTGGCTTATTCCAAGTCAGACTTTCCTGCTTAACAAATGTTAAATAAATAAATATATATTTGTGGAATTCATTGTAATAATCTGCAAAAAAATACATAAAAAATTATTGATTGTGATGAAGTGGCTTATACGGCCACATTGCCAGCACTAACTGTAGCTAACAAAGGATGCAGGACATGTGTGGGGAACACAGGAAACACATCCACAAAAGGGATGAGTAAAGAGAAAGGTCAGACTGAGAGTCAGAGGGGCATGTGTATTTTTTTTTTGGGGGGTATGCCTTTTTTGGAGAATAGAAGGTTTGGATAAGTCATGGAAATTGGAGATAGGGAAAAGGGTGGGTAAAAACATATAATAGATATCACATCTCAAGACAGACAAAGGTCAGCAATATTCATAATAGACAGGTGAAGTACATAGCCAACATGCGTATGGACTGCACAACATTGGAAAAGGAAAGCTAACAAATAAGGTAGGGGTGCATACCAGCCATGGGGACCACAGTAATACATTAAGTGCCAATGTACAAAGCACAGCTCAGATATTGCAAGCTGTGTGACACTCCTACAAAAAAAAGAATATGACTAGTGGTAGGCATGTGACAGGGTCCACTAACTGGGGAATGTCAACACTGTAGTACACCACAACTAACAAGCATCATCGTCTAGTAGGCTGTCAGCAGTGCAAGTGTAACCCAATCAGCAGCAAGACAGATCACATCCACAAAAGGAACTGTTGGAGCATGAAAGAAGATATCAGATTAGAACTCTCAACCCCATAATCAAGTGGCAAATGTATGTGCCCAGAGCCAAGCAGCAGTACTGCAGCATATGTGTCAAGTGGCTATGTAATAATCCAGTAAGTATACAGACCACATAGTTGTGCAGGAAAAAGGTGATGCTATCATTGCAGGAAGCATTACCTGCCAGTGGCAACACAGATGATGTTCAGGTATGCACTGCTGATATGCATCTTCTTCTTCTTTTGGCTTTTCCCAGTCAGGGGTCGCCACAGCGGATCATCTGTCTGCTCATGATTGGCAGTGGAATTTTACGGTATTGAGTTACCAGCCCAGCACTCAACCTTCCACAGAAGGCACACACATGCACACACTCACACCTAGGGCCAATGTAGAGTGTCCAATCCACCTACTGCATGTCTTTGGGAGGAAACCGGAGCACCTGGAGGAAACCCACGCGACCACAGGGAGGACATGCAGACTCTGCACAGAAGGCACCCCAGCCGAGAATTGAACCAGAGAACCTCTTGCTGTGAGGCAGCAACACTACCCGCTGCACCACTGTGGCTGCCCACACACTGCTAATATGTATCATTCAGTCATATTATACCAGTGGAACATACAGGGCATATAGCACACATACCTCTAACAATGGCATGCAATATTATCTTACCATGCAGAAAGTTTATGGAGATATATAGGAAGAGATACATTGCAAAATATCATAGAAACATGAGAAATGAACATAAAGCCTGTTCCCTCACAGGTATGCAGGAAGCATGGAAAGTATGTCAGCAGAATACATGACACACCAGTCAAGATCATACGCAGGTGGAGACATCACTATGACAACCACAGTGTGACAGCCTATCATGTTGGTAGAGTTGTCCTAAAAGCACAGTATACCTGCAGTCCAATGATACCACAGTACACAAAGGTGCTCATAAAAATATACATATGACATCAGGTGTATTACACATAGCCAAAAGCTATAAGGGGGATGCAAAATGGTCATGTTGTGACTCTAGTACTAAGGAACAGCATGTCTAAAAAAGCTGTCACAACAAAGGACATGAAAATCTGAATAAAACAAACTCAGATGCATGCATCCCCAATACAAAATGAACTGTAAGTGTGGCATAAAAGATGCTGCGTTGACTTGGCAAAATGCAGCTGTGTACCTTACAGCTACAGTGCTATAGTCTACTAAATGGTACAACTACCTGCAGTTGTTTGGAATGGTAAGCAATCTAGAGAAGTTTATGTAAGGGCTTATGAGATTCAGAGACATATCCCAGAACTACATTGAGGCTGAGCAACACCACTCTGCCTGAGTGAGCAAGGTGCCCTGCTCATCTGTGAAACACAGTTATGAATGCCAGCCAAAGTTTCTTAACTAAACTACTCCAGGGGTAACCTAAAAAAGACACTTGTGCCCAATGACTTTACCTGGTTAAAAACAAAAACTCCATGTATTGCTTACAAAAGAAAACATTTTGTATTGTAACTTTTACATACAAACAATTTAATTAAAAGGTATATCATTTATGTGCAGAAAGCCTTACACAAGCAAAACTGAACATATGAAGAAACAACAGGCATTTTGTACAACACAGCAAGCTATAATCATGTGCAATTGATATAGAATGGCTTCTGGTATTAGTATGAATTATCTAAAGGGAATATTAGAAACTGTACATAAAGATAGTAATACTGATTTTCAGTGAAACAAGTGTATGTGATGGAAAATGAAAACTATACCTCACTATGCTGCAGAATGAGTAAACTAGGAGGATTTTTAGTTTCATGGACTGATTGATACATTGAGGGACAGATGCTATGTGACATCCAGGGCCAATCACTATCTAACTGCTGCAAAACTGAAGTTTGTAATCCATCATGTTAGATGTCATCACAAAATGGCAGTAATATTGTTACAACAGGAAGTGCCTTGCAGCATTTGAAAGATGCAATTTTTTTACCCAAATACATATGAATGCAGGTATTAATAAATACGCTGTATCAAAATGCTGGCCTAAGGTTTCATCAAATAGAATGATGCTGTATGTCATCAGACTCAACATACAGCTAAAACTGTAAGGACTACAAAACACAGTGTTAGTACTGAAAGTGGAATGGAGTAGGTGAGTTGAATCCATAGTGCAAGTAATAAAGAGGAAAAACAAGTAATGGACATCTTTAAATATTTTAAAGTAATCATAAATGCAGTGTTAGGTTATTGTGAAGCATTAACTCCATGGAATGCAGTCATTGCCGGGGCGATAACAGAAGGATAGTATGTTTCACAAAGGCTTGTCTTGCACAGGTTTACCAACAGAATGAAATGGAAGAATCTTTAAGACATTTCTTAAGTATCAATACACACCAAGTGTTTATTTATTGCTTTATGTATGTGTTTGTGAATTGAGATATTCAGTAGCATTTGAGAACTGTAAAGATCCAGTTAGGAAGATCCCATTTACAGTTAACAGTCAGGCAGTAATATGTTTTATTTATTTATCCTTCGTTGACCATGTTAGTCCCAGTAGGCCACTGTTCACTTTTCAGGAGAGTCCCAAAGCAGTTTTCAGACTGACAAAGGAAAATCTTAGCAGGGCACCAGGTGAATTCCCCTGTTTTATTCAGGGAGTATCATGAGATCTTTTACATCCACCTGAGCTACCACCAGATCTAGGAGATGGGACCCTGGTTTAACATTTCATCTGAAGAACGGCATGCTCAGGAGTACATCAACCCCTCCTCCCCTTATTTTGTACTGGAGTGTCAGCAATGGAAAATGAATTGAAACACCTATAGTACCATCAAAGAAAAAATGCAAAAAAATATATAATTCTGATAAATCTACAGATACAGAAATGGGCGCTTAAAGGCAAAAACATACATGCAGCAATAAAAGCATAACCATTGGACACAATGGGAGACAGGACCATAAACACATAAACACATCAGTCAGAACAAACTCAGCCTTAAAATACATCTCATAAATATACATATGAATTATTATAAGTTCAGTCTTGAAAAAATCTCAGAAATATCCATCATTGCATGGAATGTTGCACAAATGATAAATGAAGGTGTGAGATAAGTAAAAACATGAGCTCAACAAGGGTAGGAAAAAATTAAGCAGAGGGAGAGAGAAAGAAGAAGAAGAAGAAGAAGAAGAAAAGGAGAAGTCAATAGTAGAAAGAGGTGCTGGGGAAGAGAGTAATTGAAAGTGAAAAAGATATGAGTAGCAGTATAAAAAGGAGTTGTATGTAACACATCATCTAAAGCAGCTGCTTATAATACCTTGATATTATAGGACTATAGAAAAAGAAGAAAAATGTTTTAAGTAACAGAAATACAGGTCTAGGCAGTAACACAAGGAGACTTGAGTGTGCATTCAGAGGTCAGTTTGTTTGGTATTTCTTTAGTACTAACTGGAAGAGTATTCCATAACTTGATAATTGATATTGAAAAGGAAGGGTTACCAAACTTGCTGAAGGCTTGTACAACGTGATCCATGCTTGTATTTCATGTTCTTTGGCTCTGTAAGGAACAGTACCAATATACTATAATAATGAGAGAGACGCAATCAGGGTGATACAGAAGGATATGGGCTAATTTTACTGTAAAATATCATGAAACCACCTCATTTTTGACCACAGCTGCCATATAGAAGTAGAGTTGTGAAATTATGAATGCTGACCAGCAAAATAATGACAAATTTTCTCCTTTACAGTTTTAGAAATAAAGGATAAACCATATTCAAATGGAGGTTTTTGGCATACAGCAACCAAGAAGTAAAACATTTTAGAGGTGGTAAGATGAAGAAAGTCAATTGCATGTGATATGGCATAAGCAAATCAGAATAACCTTTTGATTAGCATGAAATATCTGATATGCTTTTGAAACTATAGCTAATTACCAGTAAAGAGGACTAGTATTTTTGTAGCACTTATAGCCATTATTGTGTCAGTAACAAAAGTAAAATAAAATGATCCATATTTCTTATCAGTTACAAAATTAGGAATGAATAACATGGCTTTTAACTTAGTGGGGTTAAGGTTGAGGTTTGAGAGTTTCAGTTATGTTTGAAGGATGTCAAAGCTATTTTAAGGCTCATGTATGACTCATGCTTCTCTTGAGGATACAAAAGATGGGTAGAGTCATCAGTCTATTGGATAGTGGAAAAAGCCTGTGTCACCACAATACTTCAGTATGTTGCCTTGAAAGCTGTTAAGTCTAAGGGCCCCCCCAAAAAACATTCTTCTTTGAGATGCCACATGTAGCTGTCATTGGGGAAGAGTAGGGATCCAAAAATGTACCTCTGTGAAATACTACAGTGACTGACGTTGGGGAAAAGTAGAGGTCCAAAACCTTACCTCTGTGAGATGCCATGGCTAACTGACATTGGGGGGAAGAGCTCAATTACCTCTTTTGACAGCTTCAAGTTTTCTTTCTAAATAACTGGACAGAACAGACTCCTCAAATGAATATAATAAAAGAAAGAAGCAATTTCAAAACATTGAGAGAGATTTGTGAAAAAGAGACTGATAATCAGCAATAGGTTTAGATGGGATGTGAGAAATTTTTGAGAGCATCCAGTGAGATTCTATTCAATGACCAGGTCTAAAGCCATAATGTGAGCATAACACAATTCTTTTCACTAAAATTCTAAAGTAAAGATAAGATGTGAGTACAGGTATGTTTATTTAATAGCTTTAGTAAGGGGGGGAGGTGCATCAATCAGCCAACTGATGACGGTGCAGGGGACCTCTTTATGAAGAGGTACAGTAATGGCATTTCCTATTAAACTGGGTACATAACAGTCCATAATGTAAAGGCTGACAAGAATCAAAATGGGAAACTGGGATAAGAAGCATTGTTAAAATCCAACTTTACATATACATATCTGCACTTTACAAACCTGGTTTTTGCTTTTAAGAATTGTTTCCCAATGTAGCTGGTACACACACATATAAAATCATGGTGTGGCTGGGGTAGCTGGGATCACAGAATGTGTGGTGTATGACAAAAGGATGGGGGCAGAAGTAGACTTAAAGTCTTTAATGATTATATTAACAGAATGACATCAGTATAGAACAGTTACCTAATGACGACAAGGATTATAGTAAATGACTGGGTGAAATGGTGTCATTGGTTGAGTTAGTGGTTAATACCTGACCAGAAGAACTTTAGGTTATTACAACATGACTTTTGGTAGGCTACAAAATCATTCTTGGACTGCAGAAGCATGCCCCCAGCTTTATATCATTCCTCTTTAAATAGGACTGAAGGTTAAAGGGACCTGTGTTATGGTACATTTTTGAAAGATGTTCCTGATGCATCATAAATAGATTCCACGTGACATTCAAGATAATGTTTTTAATCTGATGTCATGCTGTGAATAGATGCAATGGTTAAGAATGCATACAATAAGCAAACAAAGTAGTCAGCTGCAGAATGTATGTCTAAAGAATTTAAGGAGTACAAGATGACACTACGAAAATCTAACATAAAATGAGAGAACCAAAATGCTATGCTTCTTGGAAGGAAAGCTCTGACAAATCTGGATAATATAGTCAAAGCTATGGTTTTCGAGAGTTGGACTATAAGGAAAGTTTTGTACTGGACAACTGATGAAGTCTTGGAGAAAACATTTGAGAATTTCATGGACTCCAAGAAGATCAAATAAGTCAGTATTAAAAGAAATAAATTAGATTTAGAAAGATCTTATGGTAAAATTAAGCTGAAGTACTTTGGAAACATAATGTGAAGACACGATTTTGTAGACAAAATGAGAAAGGGGTTTCAGAGGTTAAGGTGAACAGGCAGCATTAATGAAATAATGAATATGAATTTTCAAGAACCTGAAGAACTTTGTTAAAGACAGGCATGGTGTGGTAAATATCTACAATTGTCTGAACAGATTGGTTCTGGTAGTCAGACACATCACTTTTGAAGAATTCATAATGTTCACAAAAAATGGTATTAAGTTTGTGCATCTATTCCCCAATATATTGCCACAAATGGGTTAGCAGAAACATCTATATAAACATGTAAAAAAAAATAAAGACAAGTCCTGATCATAAGCCACTGAAGCACAAGTTTGATATTTTTTTTTTGCTTATCAGAATATAGTATATGAAGCCATTAAAGCAATGTTGTCCTTCACTCTGAGCTCAATGTCCTACCAAGAATTAATAAAACCAAACATAAACAAACAAGGCAGACGATATATCAATAGCTGGCATTTGCTAGAATGTGAAGAAAGAACTGAAAATTGGCAACCGAGAGCTGTAATTACACAAATGATGTAGGAGATAGCATCCAGAGAAGGAAGAGAGACCAGATTTGTAATGCCCAGCTACATGAAAGTCTGCTTCCTATTGTAAGGCAGTTAGACTAATACCAGGAAGAATGTATGGCTACTGGACTAGTCAGAGGAAGCTGCATGATGAGGGCTGTATCCTGATGATGATGACAAATGGTGAAGGTTTTACAAAGAGAAAGATACCTTATCAGTGACTTAGCTTAAGAAGGATGAATGATGAAAGCCATTCCCTAATCATAATGGTTGACAAAGGCCATGGTAGATGGCAAGGCCCAGCTTGTAGAAAAATGTCTTATTTGAGGTGTCCCCGTAGACATTATGTATCTCGATGGACATTGAGCTCATGCAACACCCAATGGTGAGAAGATTAGTTTATTCACCAAAACTCAGATGACTTACCGAAGAGCCACAGAAGGAAGACTTCATTGGGGATGCAGAATCACTTGCTGTACTGTTACTAGTCATGGATACAAGTCCAATGGAGCCACTGAAATGCCATCCAGAGCACCAAAGAAAATATCTGCAAAGAATGAATTTGGGAGTGAATTAACAGGAAAAGTTATGTGGTAGCAATTATAAGCTGATGCCGTATGAATTTTATGCCAGTTGTGCAATGGGTGTCCCACTTAGCCCAGATGTGAAGAACTATATACGTAAATAGCAATGAACACATAAAAATAGCTTTCTCAAAACAAGGAAACAAATGAGAAAAGAAGATATAGGATATCTTGTTTAAACAGAGTTTGAAACTTCATATATATATATATATATATATATATATATATATATATATATATATATATAGTGTGTGTGCATTTTGTTTTGGGAAGGGGCAGATATGTTAGACAAGTACATGTCTATCTCAAAGTTTGTCTTAAACACTAGATGTTTCATTGCTGATACATTCTTGTTATGTAAGAAAATGCATATCTGTAGGAAAACCTCTGTTGCTATACCATTTCCTTGCCCTGCTACTTGCACTCCCCTACCTCTTCATGGTACTTGCTGTGGCAGTACACAAACATAAAGACAAATGCTGCCACAAGTCCATCTTATTACTCAACCCAAAACTAAATGAATTAGAGGTTGCAGATTTCAGATATGTTTCATATTGTTCGGCCCTCAGAAATGCAGTGACGGGAATATGACAGCTTGTGCTTTGATCGCCCCAGACACACATACCCACAGATTAGCTCCACCCCAAGTTTCAGTGTCTACTTTCTGAGGAGTCAAACCAGTCTATTACTCCAAAACTGTAACTCTCCTTTATTGTCACTGATGCTGTAACTCTCCTTTATTGTCACTGATGCTGTAACTCTCCTTTATTGTCACTGATGCTGTAACTCTCCTTTATTGTCACTGATGCTGAACATCTTTCCAGCATGCTGGCTGGTCACAACACAGAAATGTACAATCATAATAGTTAAGTCTATTAGGAGATACCACATTCATTTACTGGTGTTCTTAAAGTGTGGTACAGTAAACTCTCAGTTAATTGGCAACCATGGGGATTGGTAGATGCCAGATAACTGTCGTTTCTGGTTGCTTGAGAGTTACTATTAAAAATACGCCTGACTAATACTGTACCCTATACTATTTGTTTGGTTTGACTTGTTCTCAGGTTGAGGAGAGAGATAATTTATTCCAATCTTCCTTTTTAAAACTCTAAAACTCTAAAAACATAAGGGAAACAGAAATTGCAACACATGAAAATTTTACTGTATTTCTTAGATATTTTTTTGCTGATTGCTTGAGTTCCTGGTTGCTTGAGAGTTACTATTAAAAATACGCCTTACTAATACTGTACCCTATACTATTTGTTTGGTTTGACTTGTTCTCAGGTTGAGGAAAGAGATAATTTATTCCAATCTTCCTTTTTAAAACTCTAAAACTCTAAAAACATAAGGGAAACAGAAATTGCAACACATGAAAATTTTACTGTATTTCTTAGATATTTTTTTGCCGATTGCTTGAGAGTGCTGATTGCTTGAGTTCCTGGTTGCTTGAGAGTTACTATTAAAAATAGGCCTTACTAATACTGTACCCTATACTATTTGTTTGGTTTGACTTGTTCTCAGGTTGGGGAGAGAGAATTTTCCTTTTTAAAACTCTAAAAACATAAGGTATGTTTCGGGGGGAAACGGAAAGTGCAACATAAAAATTGTACTGTATTTCTTTGATATTTTTTCGCCGGTTGCTTGAGAGTGCTGATTGCTTGAGTTCCAGTTAACTGAGAGTTTACTGTATCACACTTTCTTTAGCAAATGTAAATAATGAATCCTTAGTGATCTAGGTAATATCTTAACATGTAGCATGTCAAATTTTACGGTATTTGAGGCAAGCAGTGTGTTATTTTCACAAATAATTTCATTAATAAGCACTGTCTCTTGAAACTTTTCATGAAACTGAAAACACCTGACATGATATCATGAAAGACAGTACTCACAGTCCCTCACTTCCTACATTAGTGCATAAACTACCATTTTTCCATGCTATCTGCAATGATAAGGGAGCAGTGGCTGCTGGTGACTTCAAATCAAAGGGGGGCTGCAGGAGACAGCTGAATAGGTGGGGTCAATGGGAAGGGGTGCTGCCAACTAGAGAGGGGAGGAGCTATGCTCAAAACCACAAAAATTAAATATACTGCCCTGGGTGCCAAACCGTCATTATGAGAGTCCAATCAAGACAAAATGAAGTGTAGAAGAATAAAAATATTTCAATGCATTGACTGCATGACAGCTTAATATCTAGATGGAAACAAAAAAGGTTGTGATGCATGAAAAAATAAATTACTTTTTTTAAATACATTAATGGAATGCCAGTCAAAATCAAGTATAAGAAAAACAAGCAGCACTCAACTCAAACTACTTCTTGCACTGCAGTTCTAATTATAATTTATATTCAGCTTTATTAAAGTACCAAGTAACATGCTGAAAGTAGAAATCTCTGATGCCCCCACTTGTAAAAATGTTCCTTATCCAAAAAAAGACCTGCTGCCTGACATCTACTTGTTTCATGGGGAAAACATGATCAAAGTAAAAAATGAAAAGCAAACAAGAAAAAAGCTCAAGGTACATTGCTTAAAAGGATTACTGTGCAGGTTATGGACCACACAATTGGCATTCTGTTTAAGGGTAAAGCCTGCAGAGATGACTGGAAGTCTCCAAGTGTAATGAGACTCTTAAAATAATATAATCCTGTCCTTTATTACAAGTACTGGTATATGCATTTCAATACCCAAGGCTTATACATTATCTAGTTAAGTATTCTCTACATGGCAACAGAAAGGCTTTCAATGTTGGCAATTCTTTAACAGTATGCTTATTAAATCTTACTTGCATCTTGCAATCTCAGCCAAGCTTACCGGATGGTCATTAAAGTATTGCTACTTAAACACAGAGCAACAGGCACTTTTGAGTAATAAGCATAAATCAACAGTACAAAAAATATGACAGAAACCAGACCATTCTGTAAAATCAAGGACAGATGAAAAGCCACTCTAGTACTTGTGTCTACCTTGGATGGGGGGGGGGGATACTCTGCACATTTACACTGCATAACTACTCCTTGCCTTGCTTCAAGACATCCAGAGTCACTACATGGGAGAGTGGGGTGCAACAAGTATGTCACAGTTTGAAATGTCTCTGGCTGACTTGTGATGGCCCTGACACATTTGTCATACCTCTCAACCTCAGAGCAAGAAATCTGGACAAAGCCATACAAAGAAATGGGACAAAGGCCCAAAAATAAGGACAATTTTTAAAATATTGCTCTTATAAACTTAGAAAGATAATAGAGGTCTTGCATTAGTATGAATTTTCTGAATGGTATGAAATCTGAAACTGAAATGTCTGTCATTATTTTCTAACTTCAGTCTTTATAATGATTTGTCACTAATTTGCCAAAAAAACACAATTTTATGAAAAATGGACCAAAAATGTGATGTAAAAATATAAACTAGCAACACAATACAGCTGGGAACCTGTCAAAGAAGGGACACTTTAATATTAGTACTGCTAACTTGAGCAGCTTACAAAATAAAAGAATCTACATGCATTTCTGAAATAAAAGTAATCTAACTGATTATTACAGTTATTTCTTAATTATAAACCCTCCATGTTTTCTTCCAAAATTGCTATTTTGTGGAGGTATCATTAGGGGAAGAGCAACATTTTGAGCCAAAATCAGGGACAGTTGAGAGGTTTGGCTATGCCTAATTCTATAAAGCAATTTATTTGCATGTACCTCTCAATCTGTTAATGCAATAAATCTGGACAAGGCCAAATATATTGGGGGAACATATAAACAGTACTAAAAATTGCTCGTGTATAAACTGAGACAGTTGATAGAACAGGTCTTCTTTCTGAAGGTTATGAAGTCTGAAACTCAGTGTGTCATTATTTAGTGACTTAATTCCTAAATGATTTTCCAGAAAACCACACATTTTATGAGGAACAAACCAAAAATAAGAAGCAAAAAATCTATTCATTCTCTGAAAATCTGGACAGTTGGGAGGTATGGTTCAGCTGGGACTGCCTAAGTTTGCCGCCCTTCCCCCTCACAAAACCATGGCCGAATGGAGCCTCCCCCTGCAGCCATTCCAATGATCCATTACTTGGCTATTTCACTCCATTTACCATAAACACTAATGTGCATACTGATTTACTTCTATGATGATTTGAACTTCATTTGAAAGTTTTATTTTGCATTTTACAGCACAAACACTAAGACATCTGCTAAACAAACTTGGCATTAAAACGTCTCTGCCATTGAAACTCACATTCATTGAAACAACATTGAAACCCACATTCAAAGAAAATACATTTTACCCGTGGCAGATAAAGATTAATTTTGGGCTGTTTTCAAATCATAGGCCCCTTGCATATGAAACATACATGTGCTCTTTGATACACCTTCCTATTGCTTTGAACATTTTTCCAGTAAACAATGAAACAAAACGGATGCACCAATGACAAAACTGCCCAATTCAGAACATTTCTATCATAAAAGTCTACTCAAACTTCTACAGTCCACTATTATCAGTAAATATGCACAATTCTACAGTCCACCATTATCAGTAAATATGCACAATCTCTGAAGTAGTAAAAAAGTCATCTAAATAATTCCACATTAAATAAATCTGTAATGAAGAGGTTGCTGCTAGCAACCACCTTTATGTTTATGTTTCATCGAAAAATAACGTGTCTGATGCCCCTGAGGAATAAATTGCCTAAATTACATTAAAAATAAGCTAGTAATATTGCAATAGGAAATGGATGGCAGACTGATAACAGGCTCATAGTTAGTATATTAACTTTCAGTACGGCAGCATTCATCCCTTATGGGAGTAGAACCAACAACATTCTGCATCAAAAGCAAGTACACAACCTGTTGTGCTATTAGCAATGTGAGCTGACTTAGCATAATCAGCACTAAACTTATCTTCCCCTGCAGCTCTCAGCTCCTTGTAAAATCTATTCAATACTCAACTGTATCTCAACTTCGCAGCACAAGAAATCTGGAAAAAGCCAAATTTATTGGGGTGGGTCAAAAGGGCAAAAACGAGGGACACATTAAACATTGCTTGTATAATCTTGGAAAGCTGCTAGAATAAAATGCTGTGTTACCACCATACATTTTACTGCCAAGGTCCCTGTGCAAAAGAGTCAGAACAACATACCACTATGCCAAATCACCTGCTTTGTGAAAGAAAAATGCTGTGTTACCACCATACATTTTACTGCCAAGGTCCCTTTGCAAAACAGTCAGAGCAACATACCACTACGCCAAATCAGCTGCTTTGTGAAAGAGAGGAAGACTGAAACTTAAATGGCTATCATTTAATGAATTCAGTTCTCACCATAGCTGTCAACCTCTTAGCACAAAACACCTGGACAAACCCAGTAATGAGGGAATACAGCCCTCAAACATATTCAGTGAATTCAGTTCCATCCTTAGCTGTCAACCTTAGCACAAAAAATCTAGACAAAGCCAATAACAGGGTAATACAGTCCCAAAAATAAGGACAAATTTCAAATAGTCATTTTATAAACTTAGAAAATTGCTATAATAAAAGGTTGTGTTACTATATATTTATTGCTAGAATAAAAAGTTGTTTTATTATGTATTTTCTGAAGAATATGAAGTCTGAAATTCAAATGCCTGTCAATTTTTCTTCTGACGGAACAAAAACAATTTTCAGCAGAGGCCCAGGGAGAAATACTGTAGACACATGTCTTTGTAAAATGGCAGGACACCAGAGCAAATCCACACAAACACAGGGATAAGATGCAGACTCCACACAGAAGGCACCCCAGCCAAGAATCAAACCAGAAAACCTATAGCTGTGAGTCAACAATACTGCCACTGCATGACTGCACCATCAAATATGTAAGGAATTAAACAATCAGAAACCTGAAGTCTGAAATTCAAATACATTTGTTAATCAGGACAGTCTGACTTGGAACAAAAAAACAATTTTCAGCAGAGGCCCAGGAAGAAATAATGCAGACATGTCTTTGTAACATGGGAGGACACAAAGGCAAAACCACACAAACACAGGGAGAAGATACAGACCCCGCAAAGAAGGCACCCCAGCTAAGAATCAAACCTGAGAACCTGCAGCTGTTAGGCAACAATGCTACCACTGCACCATCAAATATCAAGCATTGCAACATTTACAAACCACAGATATTATGAGGAATAGATCAGATCAAATATGAGGCAAAAATCTGCAATTTTTTTACAAATGGTGGTGGGTAAGGAATTCAGGTCTTTAACACCTGCATACAAGGTACAGGGTTCAAGCCTAAGGTATTCCCTACCACACCACCATGAGTCTAACCACCAGTATATTGCACCTGGGGCATTTTCACACACACACACACACACTGCACCTGGGGCATTTTCACACACACACTGCACCTGGGGCATTTTCACACACACACACTGCACCTGGGGCATTTTCACACACACACACACTGCACCTGGGGCATTTTCACACACACACACTGCACCTGGGGCATTTTCACACACACATATTTCACCTGGGGCATTTTCACACACACACACTGCACCTGGGGCATTTTCACACACACACACTGCACCTGGGGCATTTTCACACACACATATTGCACCTGGGGCATTTTCACACACACACACACATATTGCACCTGGGGCATTTTCACACACACACACACATATTGCACCTGGGGCATTTTCACACACACACACATATTGCACCTAGGGCATTTTCACACACACACATATTGCACCTGGGGCATTTTCACACACACACACACACACACACACACACACACTCTTGTAGCAAACCATAAATCCCTGTCCACACAGTTGTAGCAAACCATAAATACCTGTCCACACACTTGTAGCAAACCATAAATCCCTGTCCACACACTTGTAGCAAACCATAAATCCCTGTCCACACACACTTGTAGCAAACCATAAATCCCTGTCCACACACACACACTTGTAGCAAACCATAAATCCCTGTCCACACACTTGTAGCAAACCATAAATCCCTGTCCACACACACACTTGTAGCAAACCATA
The DNA here is from genome assembly GCF_019279795.1 of Protopterus annectens. NCBI lineage: Eukaryota > Metazoa > Chordata > Ceratodontiformes > Protopteridae > Protopterus > Protopterus annectens. The sequence goes on from NC_056735.1 coordinate 869,374,401, forward strand.
AATCCCTGTCCACACACTTACCTGTAGTAGATCTTGTAGCAAACCATTCCAAATCCCTGTCTGCAAACCACCATAAATCCAAATGCTATGAAAACCCGCGCAAATACAGACCCCGCCCGATGAGACCCCTGCCCGTTGCAAGATCTTCTGCTGACGTCGCAGTCCAACCTCAATGCGTTTTCCCAGCAGGTTCCAGGACAGTCTATGCAGTTTAAAACTGCATAGACTTCTGGGAGCTCTGTTCTTCATGTTTACCAGTCAGGACTGCTGCTGAGACACTCTGCACATGCTCCAGACTGTCTCAGCAGCAGTCTGCACTAGTGCGCATGCACAAAAGTTTTCTTTGTATTTTATTACTTTTTCTTTTATTTTACAGTTGAGGGGGCTGCAGTCCAGCAGTCCAATAGCATGGGCCGCCCCTGTAAGGGAGTATTATATCCCAGTAAGAGGGTGGCACAGTGGTGCAGTGAATAGCATTTGTCACCTCACAGCAAGAGGTTTTCCAGTTCAATTCTTGGCTGGGGTGCCTTCTGTGTGGAGTTTGCATCTCCTCTCTGGGTTTGCATGGGTTTCTTCCCACATTCCAATCACATGCATTAGGCAGACTGGGCACGATTAGTCACCCATAGGTGTGAGCGTGTGTGAGTGTGTGGCATGGAAGAACAGCCATGGCATGGCTAGCCAGCCAGCAGTGTAAAACCTGCCTCTAGATGATTGTCTCTGTTGAAGTGGCATCCTGACTCCATGTGCAAAAATGGGAAAAAAGGATTGTGGATGGATATCCTAGTAAGACAATTTGTCAGCTATTTCTCACAGGTAGAATATCTATCCTTGAAATTATAACACATTAATGCTCTGTTAGTGAAGCCATAATGTAAATAAGTAGCTATCGCTCTGAAGAAATGTGATGTGTTTGATTATGCAGAATGCTTTCACATGTATGTAAATTACTGCCAGTACCTAGCTTGAGTTCATTTTGTGGATGTAGCCATAAGGAAAATCTGAGTCAACAGTAAAACATCAAAAAAAAATCATGATCCTTGTTTTGTTTTCAAATAACTTGTTGCTTTACCATCACAAGCATATCTAGAAATTAAATTAAAATTATGACACAGGTGAATGAGAAATGTAATAATACACTTTAAATACTTAATCATACTGAAATATTTTTTAGTACTGCACCCAGCATGAGTCACAAATTGAATTATTCAGGACTATGTGGTGCCATTTATAAAGTGACCACATGAGTGGTAGATGTATATGTTACCTGTCCATTTGGACCATGATGAGCTCCAGTCAAGCTAAGAGCAATGGAGCACACCCAGATTTCAAGATGAAAATCAGGGTGCTCTGACAAGGGTGGAGTGGTTAAAAGGTACCAATGATGGAGGAAAAGTGTGTTAATGAAAAAATAGAGATACTCTTTGCTTCAGAACGCACAAGTTAAAAAAATATCTAGCCCAAACAGAGTGATTTAGAAATGACAGGAGGTCAAAAATATGAAGCAGTGACATTTTACTTAAAAAAAAACTGCAAAAGATACATTGTGAACCATCAGCAGCAGGAATGGCTTATGCTGTTGGCTGCTGGGCTGCAGCCACTCCCCAGTTAAAACAAGACAAAAATATTAAATTAATTCAGAAAGTTAACTATTATTTTTAAATAATAGTTGACATTCTACTTCTCTTTCGTTGTGGTGTCTCACAACTCCATGCATACGTAGAGCTCCAAGGAAATTGGAAACAAAAAAAAAAAAGAAAAAAAAAAGAAAAAAATTGTTTTAAACAGCTGGTATTAGGCTTACCTGAGCATCATTGATCAGAGTCAACTGGCACCAACAGAACAATCATCCTCACCAGGCTGCAGCATGAAGCTGCAAGGAGCTCTTCCTATTGACCCAGGCTGCCTCAGAAAGAAGGAAGTGGTTAACATGGGACCGGAGGCACAAGTGAGTTGAGTGTGAGAATAAGTTTTAATTTATTTTCTTTAAAACATGTGTATTATTTTTTTCAGGAACTCTGCCTGCTACTGCCAGCATGTAGGAAGATGATAAGGTAAGTACTTAAATGTGTGTGTGTGTGTGTGTGTGTGTGTGTGTGTGTGTGTGTGTGTGTGTGTGTGTGTGTGTGTGTGTGTGTGTGTGTGTGTGTGTGTGTGTGTGTGTGTGTGTGTGTGTGTGTGTGTGTGTGTGTGTGTGTAGATATGAATGTATATCTGTATGAATGTATGTATGGTAGTATAGAATCTCTGGACTCTACCCTATACCATATTACGTCATATTCTGGTCCACTTTTATTTGGTAGAATGTCCAGATTTTTGCCTCATGTTTTTGGTCTGTTCCAAATAAAATCTGTATTTTTCTGGCAAATCGCTGATTATAAAAATCACTAAATAATGTCTGAGTTTCAGACTTCATATTCTACAGAAAATGCATAATAATGCTAAACATATATGTTGATCTTGGGTCTTTGTCCCTGTTCATTATTGTTGGCTTTGTCCAGAATGTTTCAGCAAAGAAATTGAGAACTGTAGTGGGTGGAGGGGGTCGTAGAAGGTCTCAACTTGATTTTTGCCTAATATTTTGGTCTGTGTTCTTGTAAAATATGTGGTATTCCGACAAGTCAGTGAGAATTAAGAAAAAGCATACTACTGCAAAGTAAACGTGTTATTCTAGGAACTTTCTACGTATATAAAGGCAATAACTGTCCCAGATTGTTGTCCCTTGTCCTTCATTATTTTCTAGATTTCTCTGTGACTCTTTTGACAGGTGTTTGGTAGCAGTAGGTCAAACACTATATTCTGACAGTAGTGACACAATTTCTGTGTTGGAATTAGTTTTGTATTTATTAATTCATTTGATTACAATCATCTGAGGTTTATTGTCACAGTCATACAAGTGGCTGTAACCGATGATCCCATCTAAGTGTGTGTACATATGTATGTATATCTATGCAGGGGGATGTAGTTACTCTCAACTGTCCATGATTTTGGAGACTGTTTCTGATTTTTGTCTAATAGTTTCCTCATAAAGACTGTTTCTTTTCTGACTAATCAGTAAGGATTGCAGTCAATATGTACAAATGACAGACATTTGAGTTTCAAGTGTAATAGCCTTCTAAACAGGATGTTAAAGCAAAGCCTGTTTACCATGCTAGCAAGTGTCTAAGGGTAGATGAGACATATGTGTGTGTGTGGGGGGAACTTGCAATGGGTTCCACACTGTATTTAGGGTTGCCAACTTCAAAAATTCTGGACATATACATGAAAGCAAAATGCATGTAATTTTAATGGTACCCAGCATGCCAAATTTTGCTTGACAATGTTTAGATTGAACAGAGGCAGTCAAGCAATTAAATAATTTTTACAATATTTATGCTAGTGCATTGTACAGTATTTTGCCAAATATAAGGTTTGAACTCATTTTCTCAGGCATAATAATTTAACAAATGTTACCTTGTTAGCATAATAACTACTGTAATAGCTGTATATTCAAATCAATACTGGACTGTACAGAAAATGCAAGGAAACATTGGACAAAAATTGTTGCCGTGTTTCAACTTACAAATGATAGTCTGTGGATGTCAGAGCAATGTACTGTGATATACTTCAAACAAATACATACCATAAACTATGACTGTTCCATAATTACTGTCTAATAATCTAATCATTTTTCTTCTTAAATGAATATTTCTATTCACTTTTTGCAGCTCCCAGCAATGACTTTTCTTTGAATACATAGTCAAAAAACTGAGAACATGATAAATCAAAGTTGACCTTTACAAAGAGTTCAGCTTTCACAAGCTCAGGACTCATGCGGTTTCTCTCATCAGTCCACAAGTTTTTCATCATTGAAAATATACATTCAACATGGGCATTGCTAATAGGAGTAGCAAGAACAAATTCAATGATTCGTATCAAGTTAGGTGCATCACAGTCACTAAAGAATTCAACCCATTGTTTGTCAACTTCAGCGTAATTTGCTTTCAGCTTTGGGATGACTTATTTCAAGCACAGATACTCAACATACAGTTCATCTCCATCCACAGTCACACCTAGGGTTGCCAACTTTTCATGTCAAACATTCTGGGCATGTACTTGAAAGAAAAGTGTGTGTAATTTTAATAGTACTCTACATACAAAATTGTGTTTAATAATGTTTATATTGAACGGCGACAATCTGTGATTATTATGATAAAGTAATTTTTACAGTACCTATGCTACTGTATTGTACAGTATTTGCCAATTGTAAGGTTTTAACTCATTTTATCATGCATAATAAAAAATCTGAGGGTAATGCTACTCAATGCTAGAAGTCTAAACCTCAAAATGCACTCACTCGAGGCACTCCTTAAAATGGAGAACATTGACATCTGTGCAGTGGCAGAGACCTGGTTCAAAGCTCCAGAGAGCACCCCTGCATTACCAGGCTTCAGTTCATACCACACCTTTCGGCCACCTAACCCAGAAAGAAGCACTAAAGGTGGAGGCGTGTCCATATTCATTAAGGATATCCACACCTCCAGGCTAGTTGCACAGCATAATGCATCCGAGATTATCCAAGTGCAACTGACTCTGGGCAAGACCGCAATCCAAATTGTAGCTTGCTACAGACCCCCCACCATGCCCCAGGATTCACACTCCTCATTTCTTGATACACTGGAAAGTATTAGGGTACAACCCAACACCCTAATAATGGACGATTTCAACTACCCCACCATTAACTGGGAAAACTGCTCATGTACCAACTCTTTTGCTCAACGTTTTCTAGAATTCATAAATTCCAACGTCTTGGATCAACTTATTCACACCCCCACCAGGGGCAGCAATACCCTAGACCTGGTCATTACCAACACGGGAAACCGGTGTTCCACACCAGAGGTCAATTCCTCGTTGGTCAGATCCGACCACAAGCTAATCAGCCTAGACATCCACATCCCACCCCCAGCCCCAATTAGGGAAACCATTGTAAAAAACTTCTCAAAAGCCAACTTCACACTTCTTAAGACAGAAGTGGCAAACTTCATGACACCCATGCAGACAGACAATAGAGGTATGACTGCCGAATCCTACACAAATGCACTTTATAAGCACTTACACGAGTGTATGGATCATGCTATCCCTAATAGAACCAAGATGTTATCCTCCAAAAAAAGGAAGCCAATCTGGTGGACCTCTGCCATAAACAAACTCTACAACAGAAGAAAGAAACTGTTGCAAAAAAGAGTAAAATCCCATGACTGGAGGAACTCCCTGGTCAACCTCAGTAAGAAGCTGAGATCCCTCATAAAATCCTCCAAAGCTAGTTATGAAAACAAAATTGCCACTGACTCTAAAGACAACTACAAAGCATTCTACAGCTATGTCAAGAATCTAAATGGGAACACTAAGATCTGCTCTGAGTTACAGCATAATGGCACTAAATATACAGAACCAACTGGTATTGCCAACTTCCTAGCAGATAGGTTCAGTGCTAACTTTACCACCCTCTCACCCCCTAGAGGGCCCATCTCTATACCTGAAGAATGCAATGTTCCTATAATCACGGCTGCACAGGTAAAAAACACACTCTCCAAAGCCAAGAACACAGCATCCATGGGACCTGACAATATCCCAGGCTGCGTTCTACACGAACTACAGAATGAACTGGCACCCTACCTAAGTACCATGTTCAATCATAGCCTCACCTCACGCTTTGTACCCACTGAATGGCGCACCATGACAGTTATCCCACTCCATAAAGGGGGAGCCACGACGGACCCCAGGAACTACCACCCCATTAGCCTGAAGAGCCTGGTCTGCAAGGCCATGGAACGTATCATCATGGAACTCATAAACAAAGACATTGGTAATCTCCAAACTCTGCACCCTACTCAGTTTGGATTTGTAAAAGGCAGATCATGTCTCCTAAACCTGATTGACTTCTTTGAAGCAGTCACCAAAGCCATAGATGAGGGTAAAATGGTTCACACAGCTTATCTAGATCTCGCCAAGGCTTTCGACACCATCCCCCACTCTGGAATTATAGATAAGCTCACTAAACTAGTTATAAATCCTTATGTCACAAGATGGGTTGCCAACTGGCTCATGGACAGAACCCACACTGTGAAAGTAGCGGATTCCAAATCCAACATCAGACCAGTGACAAGTGGAGTACCACAGGGTTCAGTCCTGGGTCCTCTCCTGTTTAGTATCTACTTCTCTGAAGTGCAGACCAACACAGAAGGTCTTTGGCTAACAAAGTTTGCAGATGTCTGCAAACTAGGAGCCATAATCAAAACTCCTAATGATGTGGACAAACTACAAAAGGGCCTCAATGAGACAGATACCTGGTGTCAAAGCCATGGCCTGAAGCTCAATGCCAAAAAGTGTATTGTCATCCCCTTTGGTAAAAACTTTGTACCCATGAACTACCACATAGCTGGTAGTCTACTTAATGCCGAAAATGTGATAAGAGACCTTGGGACACAGGTGGACAGTAATCACTCCTTTGATAATCACATCGCCACAGTGGTCAGGAAATCCTTCTACGTGGCTCATCTCATCACAAAAGGATGCTCATCCAGAAAAAAAGAGGTCATTGTTCCCCTCTACTCATCACTCATTAGACCCATTATAGAGTACAACGCCCTTTTGGTATGTATCTCACAAGACATCTACAACAACTGGAAAGACCACAGAAATACCTCACAAAGAGGATTACTGGCCTCAAACATATGCCCTATGCAGACCGTCTCAAAAAACTACAGCTTTACTCCATCGCATATCGCCTACTCAGGGGCGATCTCTGCCTAACCTACAAAGCTATGTCAAACCCAGAGCTGTTGGACATGCTCCACTTAAAGAAATTCCAATCCCTCAGAGCTACACGTTCTAGGGACCTTAACCTTGTCACCACAATAAACAGAACGTGCTGGAGGGATAGATTCCTGTCCCAGAGACTTCCCATACTCTGGAACAGACTACCTATCTATGTCAAACAGAGCTCCTCATTAGCACTCTTCAAGAAAAATCTTGATGATTGGATGGGAAATGGGAAATTCACCCCGGGGATCACTTCTGTGGCTCTGCTCGACAGGGGCACAGGAAAATAATTTTCTTTTGTGGCGAAAGCCAGGGTACATTTTTTGGCTAGGCTTGTATGGGCCCTAGGGTCGATAGCCTAGTACCTACCTATGAACCTATGAACCTATGTTACCTTATCATAATAACTGCTGTAATAATTGTATATTCAAATCAATGTGCGATTATACAGAAAATGTAAGGAAACATAGGACAAAAATTGGTGCCATGTTTTAACTTATAAATGATAGTCTGTGGATGTCAGAGCAATGTGCTGTGATGTACTTCAAACAAATGCGTACCATAAACTATGATTGTTCATGAATACTGTCTAATGCTCTAATCCCTTTTCTTCTTAAATGAATATTTCTGTTCACTTTTTTTGCAGCTTGCAGCAATTACTTTTCTTTAAATGCATAGTCAAAAAAAACGAGAGCACGATAAATCAAAGTTGACTTTTACACACAGTTCAGCTTTTACAAGCCCAGGGTTCATGTGGTTTCTTTCATCAGTCCACAAGTTTTTCATCATTGAAAATAAACATTCAACATGAGAGTTGCTAATAGGAAAAGCAAAAAAATAAATAAATCAGTGATTCATTTTAAGTTAGGTGCATCACAGCTGCTAAAGAATTCAATCCATCATTTGTCAATTTCAGCGTAATTTGTTTTCAGCTTTAGGATGACTTGTTTCAAGCACAGGTACCTGGCATACAGTTCATCTCCATCAACAGTCACACCATAGGCTGATACTATCTACAAAATGTCAGAAAAAGAGCAAGGCTCATCAAGTTTAGAATGTGCAGTTTCTTCAGTGGACTTGTTTCAAAATCTGGGTTACATTTCTGCTTTCTCTTGCTTAGCACCACACCCATTAATGTCATCACTCCCACCCATTTTCACACGAGCTTTAGATCTTTGTTGAAAGGCTTTTGTTTATTGTGCAACATCTTACATTTTTAAAGAAGTGAAAACTATCCATCCATCCATCACCCCATTTGTCCAGTTTTTGCACTTGCGGTCAGGGTGTAACATCAAGAGTGACCATCATCTAAAGCCAATGCTGACATGATGCTTAATTAATGTCTACAGGTATGTGACACTCTGAGATTGTCAGTGGGAACAATAGCATCAAACGGAGCTCAAATAAGCTTGAACTCAGCTCAAATAGGTACACTTGCTTCTAACATGCATAATGACAATGGTAATACATTAAATCCAGTGTGCATTGATTTAAAAAAATTGGCTTGACCAACCTGTTTAATTAAAAGCCAGGACAATAACTAACAATTTAATAAATCAACATAACACCTGTGCATTCAATATAGTGGAGAATTTAAAGTTTCTTGACATAAAATAATTTAAGGCCAAAAAACTACAACTTGAGGTGGCCTACTTTAAAGAATGTCTAACAAGGCGGCAGGTGCCTAAGGAACAATAGGTCTTGGTGTTTTCCTACAGGTTTGGTTTGTAACTCACCATTCCACCAAGACCTTATAGCCTTATTTGATAGGCAGGGTTTAGAGTTACTGGAAGTTTTCATTAAGCATTATTCTACAGTCATTAAAGGTTTGAGCAAAGTAATAAGTATTTTGAATAATAACACAATGAAGGACAATGATTTTATTCGGCATAAATTCGAATATGAATGCATTTTTTCCAGCATTAATGGCCAGATAGAGAAAATGAAGATTACAAAGAATAAGAAATTGGTCAGGGACAACAATGACTACACCAAGGGTACAGCTTACCCTAAGCCACCACTAGCACAAGAATGGCTTAATCCTGCTGTCCATTTGTCCAACAATAATCAAATTGAAAGTGACTATGTTCCAAATGAGCAGGATATGGAAGAACATGAGTATAGTTCTTCGGAACGTACATATGCTGAAGCAGCCTCCATATTTAATAAGCTAAATACAAATGGTACTAATTCTAGTTAGAATGGCCATTTGAGGAAAAATGGTAGGAGATACAACAACAATAACTATCGTCCAATAGCTGAACCATCATTCCAGAATGTGCTCAATGATTCACAACAACCAAGTACCAGTGGTGGCAATCAAAATGTTCACAGGAGGGGCTGCCAGTCAATGAATTCAGCAAATAATTTTAGACCCTACCAACTGAAGAAGCAGCCTTTGAACCAAACAACTCAGTGGTAGATGATTTTCCAACTAGAGATGGTCTAGCTGGAGCTACAGACATCAACAGAACTTCCACTACTGACACACTTAAAATAACTTACAACAGTACACAGGACTTTAAATATTGAATTATTCCAACGTAGAGGTGGATATTGCCCTAGCTGACCTATTGGTAAAGGGTCAAACTTTTGTCCCTGATACAAGAGCTAACTTGGCCAGAACAATAATTGATTTAAAGTTATTTGTTCGTAAGATTAATTTAGAATTTTTATTTAAGGAGCATCCTAGAATATATAATGAATGTAAGGTGTCAAGTACATTCAATCCACCATTACCACCAGGGTTGGAAGTATTTGAAAAGATATGTGAATTGGATATAAGGGATAGACTGGAGAATAACAGAAGCAGATTACCAAACAACAAAAACAATTTTACAAGGGAGGAGAAGGAGAATTTAACTAGGTTGAGATTCCAGAATGTAAGGGTGGTGAAACCGGATAAGGGTGGAGGCCTAGTATTTTTTGACAAAGAGGATTATATATTACGTATGGAAAGGTTACTCAATTCAGAACATTACATTATGGCTTCTCTTAATGAAATGAATCAGGCCCATCAAAAAATTAAAGTGTTTCTAAATTATCTATTTATAGATTCATGTATTCCTATAGATTTATACAACTACATGTCATGTCTGGCCCCCCTTACTCTGGTGATTTTTGGGATACTGAAAATTCATAAGGATATGTTGGATCCACCACTCCGGCCAATAGTTAATGGTAGAAACTCCATAACTTATCCTTTAGCCAAATTTGTGGACATGAAACTAAATAAATATGTGGAAAAGCTAGAATACATCTGTAGAGATTCATGGTCATTCCTAAAAAGTATCAGTGATCGAGTATATGGGGATAACATCATATTGCTGACAGTAGATGTCAAGGATCTATATACGGTAATACCTATAGATACTGGTATAGAATGGGTGACCAGTTTAATTCATACAAAAAGGGCTACCGAAAGTGAAATTTATTTGCTACAGGAGCTGTTGGATTTGATACTTACTAATAACTATTTTATGTTTAATGGCAGTTATTATTTACAAAGATCAGGAGTGGCTATGGGCTCCCCTTGTGGTGCGAGTTTCACTAATTAGTGATGGCACAATGGGAGCTCTGTCACATCTTCAGTAATAATCCATATAGGAATAACTTTCATTATTATAAGAGATTTTTGGATGATGTCTTTATTATGTTTAATGGATGTTTGGATGACATTCCGAAGTTTGTTTCCTATTTAAATGAATCAACAATTTTTCTGAAGTTTACTTACAGTCTGGGCCATAATAGTATAACTTATTTAGATGTGGAATTATATAGATACAAAAATGATGGACTATTTAAGGCTTGAATTCATAGGAAGCCAACATATTCAAATTTTTTCTGCATTTCACCAGTTGTCACCCTTTGCAACAGAAAAGATCTCTTGTAAAGGACCAACTGGTGAGAGCAGCACGGATGGTCTGTGAAGAAAATTAATTTAAGCTTGAATGTCAAGTGTTATACGACATGTTTTTGAAAGTGGTTATCCTGTTCATTTACTTCATGAATTAATGTTTGAGGTTCAGCACAAAAGAGCTATTGGTGAATATAGACCTATTTGAACTTCAGATTCGAATAGGAGTGATGTAATAGTACAGGACACTACTTCAAAACGTGTCATTTCGAATAGGAGTGATGTAATAGTACAGGACACTACTTCAAAACGTGTCATTTCGAATAGGAGTGATGTAATAGTACAGGACACTACTTCAAAACGTGTCATTTCGAATAGGAGTGATGTAATAGTACAGGACACTACTTCAAAACGTGTCATTTTGAATAGGAGTGATGTAATAGCACAGGATACTACTTCAAAATGTGTCATTTCGAATAGGAGTGATGTAATAGCACAGGACACTACTTCAAAACGTGTCATTAGAGAAAGTTCATCTAGAGTGACGTTCATTACAACTTTTAGCCTGTAAGCTTCCAGTATAAGACAAGTACTCTGTAAAAATTGGGATTTGTTAAGGTCAGACAAAGATTTGATGTACATTATTGATCCGTTCCCCAGGGTCACTTACAGAAGGGGTCCTAACCTTAAAAAATTACTAGAGAATGCTTCTAACTCTGTAACTAGAATTACAGGTATGTACAAATGTGAAAGTTTTGCATACTGTAAACATATAGGCGTAGGTAGGATCTTCATTATCAGGGGGAGAAAGTTCACAATTAATAACAGATTCAACTGTTTATCTAGGGGGGTGGTGTACCTGGCAACCTGTAGATTCTGTCCTTGTTTTTACATAACTAAAACGGATCGTAAATTCAAGGACAGGATATACAAACATCTGTACAGCATCAGGAAAGTAAAAATAGAAAATGCTTTAGCAAAGCATATACATGAACACCCCCATCATAGTTTTACTTTTAAAATTATAGATCAAGTACAGCAAAACCCCAGGGGGGGGGGTCCAATGGGCCTATTATTGGAATTTTGTGAACTCATGTGGCAAATTAGACTAAATGCCTACAGTTCACCAGGCTTAAATGATAAGAGCTCACTAGCTTATATATTAAAATTAAAGAGTGCCCAGAGATGAATAAGCTTGCATTATGTTAATTGATGTCATAACCTATTAAATATTTTAATATGTTAATATTGTATTATATTCACAATATGTTTCATACAAACTACAATTATATGCATACTTATTGAAATATATTGACACTATTTATGATGTGTATCCAACATATGTATTTATTTATTTATTTATGTAATTATCTGCTTTAGCCAATTCCACTTCCTTCAATGAGCACTTAATGAACTTTTATAATGTATTTTAATAGGGTCAGTATACCTTTTAGAAGTTGATTTGTGTTTTAACATCATGTGATGGTTCACTATGTATGTGTGTATATATATATATATATATATATATATATATATATATATATATATATGTTAATTAATTCTTTCATTGTCTGAAGAAGTCTTACTTACTAGAGTAAGATGAAAGTGCTTACTTTATTTTTGTTCGTTTTAATAAATTGTTTTGGTGGCTGAACTATGAGCCAGCAGTTTATTTTAGTTTATCAACACTCTGAGATTGTGCATGACACAAATTACATGAAGAGTTTTTTTCAAAAACCCAATGGTTTTAAAGAAAAAACATTGGCATAAACCTGAAAATAGTCAAACAACAATAAACAAAGTATTATTCTGTTTTGAAACATTGAATGAGAGTATACAATCAATGTAAGCAGGATCTTCAAGCATTTAACACCTAAACGGTAAAATATAAACAATTCAGAATGACATCTCTACTTAAGGAAGTAAAACTGTTTATTCTATGCATACTCACAATGATTATCCATCACTCAAATGGAGTTCTGAAAAGATATTAAGAAAAACTGCACACACAATCAAATGCCTTCCAGACTCTTTGCTGGCACAAAATGGCAATACAAAGCAGTATCACACAAGAAAATGTTGTTTAATCTTTCTCCTCCTCCATTACATTCAATCAATTTGATAACCAGATACAAAGCCACCTCACCCCTTCATAAAAATGATTACAAAGAAGAAGTAAATGGAGGGGGATGCATTTCCTCTTCATTGTTTAGTTAACTTTTTTATTTTGTATTTGCTTTACATTTTTTTTAGGGTCATTCTGCAGGAAATGAATCTGGTAGTTTTATACTAATAACAGCACAGGTAACACAAAAGCAAAGCATCATAAATGTTTGCACATGGTGTATGGTACTATACTTGAACTACATCTCAATTGTAGCTACAATACAAAGTTTCCACACAGGGTTGGGCACTGCATGGTTTCCTTGACTGACAGGCATAATCTGCAGTCCAGAAAAATTCCTTTACCCCCCCCCCCCCAAGCAGTATACTATATCTGAGAGGTGAGAGTAAGCTTAGAGTGCGTGATGCTGGTGCTCCATGTGAGTTGATTTTATTTTTTCCAGACAATACTCTGTCTGGAAAAGGCAGTCTCCATTTTCTGGATAATGTCCCTTAATTTTGGACAGTCTGGAAAAAATTCAAGACAGTTGGTAATCCTAACTGTTTTCCGGTAGCAGTAAGCTGAAAATAAATACCTGTCACAGTCATTGATACATTTATTCAATCATTTGGTCACAATCAAACATCTATATTCACAGTTATGTAAGTGGTTGTAATTGATGGTCACATGTGTGTGTGTGTGTGTGTGTGTGTGTGTGTGTGTGTGTGTGTGTGTGTGTGTGTGTGTGTGTGTGTGTGTGTGTGTGTGTGTGTGTGTGTGTGTGTGTGTGTGTGTCTTTGTCATATCTATATGTGTAGAATGGTTACAATTACTGTAGCCAGTTATTGTTTTTTATTTTATTACATTTTGATATTTGAAATGTATACAGCCAATAACAGTGGCTTTAATTGCTGGGTACAGGGACAGTCTACAGATGAAAGTGATTGAAACTGTTGTCATTTGTTCAGTTTAGGCAGGCATTATTCTGGCTTTGTAGAGGCAGTGTGAAATTTTTGTGTAACTAGCTGGAATACTTTATGAGTCTATGTTAGTGCAATCAAATATCTGAAGTGTATGGTCATCTGGGCAGGATGCGTGTAATAGCAACTGTCATTAGCAGAGAGTTACATTGAGTAGTGTTGCCATCTAAAAATGCTTGGTTCTCCAAAGTTTGGGCTGTGATGCCTTCTGTGTGGAGTCTGCTTGTATTCCTTGTCCCTTTGTAACTTTAAGAATGTGTTTGTTTTTTTCACCCAGACCCTCAGCTATGACGTATGCCTCTGGCCATTTGTGCATTTACATTCATCATAATCTAACACCACTGGGTATACAGAAGGCGATTATTATTATTATTTGTAGGGGTAGGAAGCCAGGGACTATTCCCAGATAAGATTTGTATATCCTTGAATGAATTTATCTTCTGTTTTTTGGGAAATTACTGTTTTGTTGGCTTTGTACATTAAGCTTTAGGTGTAGATTTTTTCCTTGAAAAGATGAGACTGAATCTCTTTCCTTACATGTGATTGTTTTGGTAATGCCACTGTAAGAACAAAAGGTTGTTAAAAAATTTGTATGATGCTCCTCTGATCCTCTAGAAACCTATGACTTCTGGTAGCACAGCCATAGACAGCACCTCTATGTGATCCATGGTGTCCACTTTGGATCCTACTATGGAGCATGTGCTCAGAAATACTTTCATATTCCTCCCCCTGAGAAGCAACGATTAGGCTTCAGACTCATTATCCCTCTTTTTTCATCTATATGCCACCCACAGAAGACACCTGAACTTCTGGTTGCACTCAGGTTGCCTGGGTTTCGTTTAGGACTTTATTCCTCTGTGCCAACAGAACTGGCAAGAGATTCCACAGCTCATTGTAGCACAAGATAGAATAGTATCAGATAGCCCCTGCAAACTGGATCACCCACTGACCCCCAGAGATATACAAGTAAGCCACAAAATGCTTTCAACCCTGTATCCTAGCACATGCAAACTATCTCTTTAGTAGAGGTCTTCTGCACAACTGGACACCAGGTATTATCTTCACATGTTCCTTATGTCACAAGAAAGAATGAAAGAAAGAAAGAAAGTAAAAGGGTGTGGCACAAAAAGTGTTGTTAGTAATTCAGAGCCTTACACTAACTGAGGAGGGTTTGTGCTGCATTTTTCTGTAAACTATAAGAAGTATGAAACTATAATTAGTATGAAACTATAAGAAGTATGAAACTAATGTTTCGAGTTACAACTAACCGCAGTGATCCATGCCTTAGGGTGGACATGGTATGTATAACAGGCAAAATCAGGATCAGTCAGTAAAATCATGGACAGATTAGAGGGATGGGTGTGTGTGTGTGTGTGTGTGTGTGTAAGTCTAAACTATTAGAAGAATGAAGTTCTAATGTTTGCTGTTATTAATTGACTGTGAAGAGCTGTGATTTACAAGGGCAGGGACAAAAGTAAGAGCATGAATCAGGACCATTCTTCCAACTCAGGGACAGCAAGAGGTGTGTGTGTGTGTGTGTGTGTGTGTGTGTGTGTGTGTGTGTGTGTGTGTGTGTGTGTGTGTGTGTGTGTGTGTGTGTGTGTGTGTGTGTGTGTGTGTGTGTGTGTGTGTGTGTGTGTGTGTGTGTGTGTGTGTGTGTGTGTGTGTGTGTGTGTGTGTGTGTGTGTGTGTGTGTGTGTGTGTGTGTGTGTGTGTGTGTGTGTGTGTGTGTGTGTGTGTGTGCGTGTGTGTGTGTGTGTGTGTGTGTGTGTGTGTGTGTGTGTGTGTGTGCGTGTGTGTGTGTGTGTGTGTGTGTGTGTGTGTGTGTGTGTGTGTGTGTGTGTGTGTGTTTGAATATGTGTATATATTTGAGAGAGTGAATATGGTGCCAAAGCCAATGATATGCATTGGCTAACAGTGGAGACCACCAAAATAAACTGTTGATTTGCACCCACAGCAATTGCTGGTGATACAGAGATGTGCAAATTAGCTGATAATGAGGTCTTATCTAATTGAGGCTAACATATCTCTGAACTGGATTTTTCACTATCATGGAAACATTCCTTTTTGGATGCAGCTTTGACCACCCATGGCAGGGTTCTTTCTGAATCGGTATGTTTTCCATTCCTCATTCATTTTATTCATCTTTTGAAGGGCCTACCGTTCTTTAGCAAGAACTGTTATAGTTCATCAACTTTTAAACGGATCTTCAGTACTTAATGTTACATGGAATCTTTGCAAGGTTAACTGATTCAACATAGCACAAAGTGAGTCAGCTGTAGAACTATGAAATTAACAGCACAACAAATTAAAAATTATTTTAGAGTCAAGAGTATAACTAAACTTTTGCATCAAGATCACTCATTAGGTTAAGATTTGAATAATTTTAATGGATAAAAGTAGTTTTGAAGTGACTTACATATGGGTCATCAAATTAATATTTAAAAACAAAGTTGTAAAGTTTTGTATGATAAAGTACTGATAAGAGAAAAAAATGTATGATAGATAAAATCCTTCTGCGGAGTCAGCTTGATCAGGTGAAGACAGGCCAAGGACTTCTTTTTGGAATAGGTTCAGCCTTTTAAACATTTTAATAGATATTTTATAGAATCTAGTGAATAAATAATAAAGTAGCTTTCACAAAATATCAGTTAAAATGTTCATAACAGTATCATCTAAGTATTTAAGATATAGTCACATATGAGGGCTAAAATAATATTTGGGAGTTTAGACGTTTCTTAGATTGGGGCTAATATTCTGGAAAGTTTCTCCTTGTTGTCAGTGTAAATTGTAGTCATCCTAGAGTGGTCTCATGTGATTAGCATGACATATTGAAAAAGGCTCACTCATGCTTCATTATTTTTCTGTTCTATTTTCTTGGTTCACCAAGATACCTACAGCTTTCCTACACATACTCAAAGTGAAATTATTCAAGTGTTAGTAGCCCACAGGAAAAAAGAAAAAGACAAACAGTATAACACCAAATGCTTTTTCCCATAATAATTCATTGCTGGTGCAATATCTAATTGTGTGCCAGCAAAGACTGTTTGCTTTGAGTTGGTGCAACTGTATATTATATATATATATATATATATATATATATATATATGTATATATAAGTTTGGGGAGTGTGAGATGATTGCTTTGTCCTTACAAAAAACAAGGAAAAAAAGGTTTTACCTTTCTGGATTTTGGGCACTTTTACATTCTTTTGGAATGTCAGCTTTCAGGAAGTCATCATTTCATAGTATAAATAATAACAGCATTTGGTCAGTATCTTTAAATTTAGATTTTTAAGTTTCAATGGGATATTTCAAAACTTCTGATACTGTGTTTAATTTACTAGTTAGTAACTTCCTTAGAGTAACTTTAAATGTCTGCATATCTAATACCAACAGCAGTACATTGGTCTCTATTATTGTTATTAAAGAAGTCTACAACTGTTTCCTTTATTATGTAATAACATGAGAATATTTTAGGAAGATTATTGTTTAAGTACCATAATATTAGTAACCAGGTAATAGTGGTTACAGACAGATCCATACAATTACAAAAATGATCAGAAGAGTGTCTGTCAGATATTTTCAGCTTTCTTAATGAATGATAAAATAGTATTGGAAAGATAAAAAAAAAAACAATAAATGAATAACTTTTATAACACCATGAAAAGAATGAAAAATGCTCTTTGGCTGGGCATAACAGTTTGTAAAGTGTTGCAATGGTTCTTAAAGATGTAAATGGAAGAAAGGCAATGACAATTTTGCAGCCACCATAGTTTTAGATAGTTTAACTTTTGGTAGTTAGCCTCATAGGTAAGTACAATAAAGAAGGACTATCTTTTCAGTTATGACATAGAAGCATACAACAAATATGACTAGCTTCAGTTCTGAAAATATACAGCAAAAGCTTTTCATTGCAAGAATTTCCTAGCATGCTATATATGCATATAAGTAGTCTCTACTGTATGCTATGAACATTATTTTGAAAGGCTGCTGCACACAAGTTTAAAATGTCGTCTCATCATTTAGTTAGAGCCTTTCCAACTTGCCTCCTTCTCAGCATACACAACTTCCTGCTGCATATTATTTGCAATGTTTTCCACATAATGTTACTTTTGCTTTACAGATATCTGATGTTTGCATTTTAGTCTTTGCCGTATTATTCTTGTTTAATGCTTCTGGAGTACTTTGTATTAAAATAATACACATTAATTCATGGCAGTTTTATAATCCTGGTAACATATCCCTGGGGATGACCTGAATGAAAGTATTTGTTTAATGCATTTGTGTCATGGTGTTCTTCTCAGGTTCTATACCTCTCAACCTATAATACCAATAAATCTGGACAAAGCTAAAATTAATGGGGGGCAGAGACCAAAAATCGAGTACAAATTTTAAATATCGCTTGTATATTCTGAGAAAGTTGTTACACTAATAAGTTTTCCATTAGCATGCAGTTTCTGAAGGATATGAATTCTGAAACTGAAATGTATGTCATAATTTAATGACTTCAATCCTCAATGATTTGCAAAAAATCAACAAATTTTGTGAGGAACTCTTCAAAAGCATAAGGCAAAACCTGGACATTCAGTTAGGAGGTATACCATGCTCTAAAATTAGTGATAGAATTAACCTGTGTGGAAGCTTGCTAAATAATGTAATATGTTTGGCAATTAAAACTGATGTCAAGATACAGATGCTGCTCTCCAGGCTCAACAACTGTTCTCATGGTAGACTTAAGGAAATGTATATTGTGTTTCCATTGCACTTTACTGAATTTTTGCTGTCCATGTTTTAGAGACACTATTCTAATTCTTATAAAGTACTTGAAATTCAGCTATATTGTCATGCTTTGTGGTATCCTTCCCTTATTTTTCAGTGCTGTCTCAGTTTCTGAGATAGTCCATTCTGTTCATCTTCCTTCTGACTACAGATTTCTGTTCCTCTGATTTTATTTCTTCGACTATAATTACAGCATCTGGAGATATCTCTGTTATTGGACAGTATCTGGCCATAATTTCCAGTCACCCACAAAACACTATGATATATATTTTTTACCTTCTGCCTTCCAATTGCAAAATTTATGTTATGTATTGTTTGTGTAGTGTGTGTGTGTGTGTGTGTGTGTGTGTGTGTGTGTGTGTGTGTGTGTGTGTGTGTGTGTGAGTGCATGTCTTCATGTGAGTCTATGTGCCTCTGCTCATGTGTGTAAGTGTGTGTTTATGTGTGCGGTCTATTATTTCTTTTTAACTGAAAACAGAACTCTGTATTTCCTCTATCAGAACGACAGGAAACTTGGTGGTGGTGAAGTGATGTAGTCATGAAAAGGAATGCTGTAGAAGAAGGAAGTAGGTAGTTGCAGCACTGATAAGAGCAGTTACTTGCATTCCTACCCACTATGACACCTAAGACTCTAGTTAGAACTTAGGACATTATTCATTCACTCATGAAGATTTTAAAGTGTATTGGTTAAGGTTGCCACCTTTCTAAATGTCCATAGGACATTTTATGTGGAAATATGGGATTTTGCACGATAAACCATACTTACAGTCTGTGCAAATCACTGAACTTCAATTTTTGCCGAAATAAAAGTTTATTTATGTAGCATTTGAGTTGTTCATGCTGTTTCATATAATATTTAAATGTTTCTGATGCAAAATAATTGTTTTTACATAACTATTAAAGAAAACTTGAAATATTTTTGTCCCAATATGTTAGGACATTTGCCATGTTTTAGCTGTTTTCCACAGGACACAATTGCCCAATGAGAGGCTATCCTGCACAGAGTGGGACAGATGGTAACTTGATCATGCTTGCGAGCATCTTTACTTTACAATTAATTTATTTAACAATTGCAACCCTCATGATAAAGCTGTGAATGATTTTGCAAAAAAAAATAAGTTATAGTGTGCTGTTTGACTGCTTACTCTGCTTTTCTGTATAGCATACCCACACTATGATGTCATGCTAGGTACTGAGCAAAGATTTATATATATAACTGTAAAAGAGTGTGGGAAATTGAAAACAACTTTTTAGAAGAGCTGCATCTTATTCACATTGTGGTTTCACTACTGCTGCATCATCTGTTCATTTTCAATGTGAGGCATTACATCTACAAGAACTAGTTGATAGTTTGGCTTTCTATGAAGAAAGAAACTACGTCTGGTGCATTTAGCATGAAAATACATTATGCATTAATTTAGGGACTGGAGGATTATGAGTTCAGTCTTTCATGATGCCATGTCAGGAAGTTTCAGCACTGAGAAAACCTTTTAGGAGACTGATCTTACCAACAAAATAAAATGCAAAAACAACTTACTTTTTCTCTTCAAAAACGTATAATTTGGTATTGTACATGATACGGAGGTTTTATCCAATTCCAAAGGTTTGTTACTTAACACTTGTTTTAGAACATGACCTATATAATTTAACAATCCACTTTTTAATATATTTGTAAAAATCTGCTGGCGAAGACATTTCTTACTGCTTTTCATGAAATTATGGTGCTGAAAGTGATTTTTCAGTAGGTAGTAATAATTTCTGCTCTGGGCGCATGGTGGTCTGGTTTAAATGACATGGTGCCATTAAAACCAGAATTAAAAAGGAGACCTTTAAGAAAATAATGACATGCTGATATGGTGTGTGACAGTTTCAGTGATTAGTGATGTGCTGTATACTGATTGGTTGATTAATTAAGAACAAATGTTTTTAAATGAGATGTAATGTATTTTTTGTCAGTCTGATGAAGCAATCCTTTGATTGTGAAAGCGCTTACTCTTATTAAATTTGGTGGATTTGTTTTAAGTACCGGAACTTGTGTGGAGTTTACTTCAGCTGTGGAACTGTGCCTAGTTTTATATTTAATTTCTGCTCTGTGGTGACAGTGATGTGCTGGGTGAAAGAGAAAGAAGAAAACGTTATCTCTTCCCTTTTTCATCCTATTTACAATTTATATCTATATGAAGTGTACAACAGTCAAGAAATCTATGTGCTCAGAATTCTGATTTTTGATTATAACATGTTAATTTCCATTTAAGTAAGCAGAGACATTTCAGAATGTCACTAGTGTTACATCTGGTTGATTAACAGATCAATGGCAATCAATCAGCAACATAAAGATAAATGTAATTTTAGAGTTTAGTTTTGTCTTATTATCACTCACATGCCTACACCCAATAAAGCACTTTGTGTATTTTGACTGTAGTTTTAACTTTACATTTCAGAAGAGTGGAAATTGTTGATAATATACTCAGCTTCTCAGTTTACTGTAACTTTTGTTCTTCTACCCACAGAACAATTTGCAAAACGAAAGAGGACTTCCCTCTGGTTCACAATCTCCCTTCTGGTAGTAGCTATATTTATACTAACAATTGGCCTGGCAGCTACAACGAGATCAGACAATGTAACTGTTGGGGGCTATCAACCAGGAATAATCGTAAGTAAAAATGAAATCACTTTTGCATGTTTTATGAATGACATGTCTAACATTTTGGAAACCAATGCTTTAGGAGTTTAAACGGCATTCCTGTTTTCTTCTCATATATAGGAACACAATAATTAATGATTCATTTTGCTTAAAGACATGCTCCATATCATAGTGAATCAGTATAGTATGTTATTATAACGTGATGTCTTAAAAGTCATTCAGTAGCAGTAGTTGTCCAATATCAAAAGTTAATTAATTAAACATGTGCCTGTTAAAATCCCTGACCAATTACCATCACAATGTTGGTATCTTGTTGGTATCTTATTAATGAATGCTAATTATTATTTAATAAGCTGTTAGCATGATGACTTTGATAATCTGTAACTGATAAGGTAGACATCAAGGATGGTTGCATCAGTTCTGTGGCATCAATATGAACAGCACAAATGATATTTTGAGAAATATTTTATTTCATTTTTGTAATTAAATTCTAATTTACTAGATAACTGGAGAGGGAAATGTCTTGCAATATGAATACATCAGTGTGCATGTATTCATTTTAATTATGCACCATTGAAGTCATGCAGACTACAATAAGGTACTTCCAGATTTTCTCCTTTCTAATCAAAGTTGTACAAGCCACCACTATCATTTTTTTTTTTTTATATAGAGAGACCTCAGGATATGCGAGTGTATGAAATCAATTACTCTGTAGCGGTGCTAATTTATGGCAAGAGAGAGTGAGACAGAAACAGACGCATGCACACAGACACACACACACACACACACACACACACACACACACACACAGGTCACTGTACCTCCACTTAAAGGAAATGCTTACTCTGAGATACTGCAGTATTGGACTTACATGCTATCCTTAGCCTCACTTTCAGTTTCACTGTTCTAATGATCTCAGTTACATTCATTGCAACTTAAACAGAAGTCTGTATTTCTGGAGAACCCAGTGAAAAGGAAATGTAAGATCACTGCTGAGTTTGTAAGTGCAGCTGGAAGCTGTGTAACTTATTTACTCGCACAGAATTTCGCTGTGTAGTAGCAGGACTGTCATGCTTACTGAAAGTAATTTCTACAAGAGATCTGGTATGCCACTGGGCACTTAATTTTTACCAGACTTCAGTGCTGTAAAATATAACCTCCCAAATTAATGCACTATATTTGGTAATGCATTTTAGCATCTCAGGTGTGTTAAAATTTCATTAAATGCAGCTACCAGAATGAAGCGTTGCTTTAACAAGTTTGTGAAACATATTGACGTTCTCACTTTGCTGAATGAATTAGTCACTAGTGCTGTGATAGTTTGCAGTCCACCAGCTGCAGCAAGAAGCTGCTCTGGTATTAATGGTCCTTGAATGTGTAATTGTCCTCGATCTTCACAATGCCGTAAAGCACATTTTAAGCCAAGATCCTGGTGCATGCAGTGACTGCTGATGTGGACAGATGGACTAACCAAATTCAGAAAGTTTTCTGAGCAGTTTCTTAGCAGGTCGCATCAGTGTTTTCAGGTATTCATTTGATTTGCTTGTGTATTAAAGATTTGTATGAGCCAGTCCAATTCTTCCTGTGGATATTACCAGTGCTTGCTTTTATCTTGGTTAATCGTATTCACTGCAGCACTTTTTTCTGCTTGTTGCTTGGTTTATACAGAGACTTGTAGTTAGCTACATAGTAGGCATTGATCATGCAGATCCATAAAGTTACCAAGAGAATGAATCTGCCAATGTGTAATATTATCTATACCTCTGCAACAAAATGAGACCAGTATTTTCCAGTTATTAATGTTACACTCATTGCTGCTTGATATGTGCAAATTAACTAGCAGGAGATGTGGATATTTATCATTATATACTGAATGCAATGAATGTGATTTGGAGTATTACAAGTTATGTCTTAAAGTATATCATTCTAACCAATCTAACAGTTGGGAAAAGCCTACATTTTTTAAACTATACCTTTAAACACCAGACTCTGTAGCTTTGTTGTTATTGGTTGATGTGATGCTGGAGACAAGATACACTTGTTAACAATACAATCACCTTCATTATATAGTTTTCAACTTAACCTCATATATTAATAGAGTTGGAAAATACATTGCATCATGTTTTTCTGAACAAAGTTTGACATTTGAATTTGAAAATAAGATGCCAAAAAATGCAAGATTATGATTCCTGGAGCATTTCTTGTGTGATGGATGATTTTTTTCTTATTCATTTTCTAGCAATTATATGCTGACCTTTAGCTTCCCTTTCATCCCTGAACTGGGGATAGGTTCACAGACTCATAGTTATATAATAAGCTAATGTTCACCAGGGCCTTTATA
The DNA here is from genome assembly GCF_019279795.1 of Protopterus annectens. Classification (NCBI taxonomy): domain Eukaryota; kingdom Metazoa; phylum Chordata; order Ceratodontiformes; family Protopteridae; genus Protopterus; species Protopterus annectens. The sequence continues at coordinate 869,397,908 of NC_056735.1, forward strand.
AACCAATTGTATCCCTGTGTATCATGGGTATTTATTAGGAGGGGATATGATAGGAAGTTTCCAGAGAGTATTGGGGGGTACATTAATTTGGGCATTACAGTCTACCTCTGTCTATCAGAGACATGGGGACCAAACCTGGGGAGAATTTCCAGTTTCCCATCCATTGGTCAAGGTTAAGCTTTAATTCAGTTAGGGATGGACTCTGCTTCACATGGATGGGGAGCCCATTCCAGAGTATGTCTCACCAACCTGTCTTATTTATGTCACAAGCAAATTTAAATCCTTGGGTCTAGTGGTTCTGATGCTGTTTGTTTTGCAGATGTGCTAAAGGTCTATCAGAGTTGGATCCAAGATGCCTTGTATGCCAGGCATAGAATGCCTCTCAGTAACCTGTAAGAGGCAGAGTATAAAGATAGGGCTTTAAGGCAATCTGTATATGACAATGTGCTTATACCTTGGATTCTCCTGGTAAGACAATTTTTTGTGGGTATTCCAACTGTTGCATATATTTAGTCAGGTACATGCTAAAGGGGGAATTATACTCAATGATAAGTGATGCATAAAGTGGCACTATGATTTCCTTGGATCTGGATGCCATGACTTTGCTTATAAGTTGGGCGACTTAGAATGTTTTTCTTACAACCTTGGCCACATGTTGGTAAAAGGCCAGATTACTGTCTGCATATGTTCCCAGATCCCTAACTACTGGGTCAACTATTAGGAGTGTCTTATTGATGGAGTAATTAGCCTGGGTGACAGTTTTCCCAAAAGGAACTATAATACTTTCCTTGGCATTGAATTTTAGTCTGTGACGTTGGTGCCAGTCATTTGTTTGTGTTAGGCTGTCTTGTAAAATGTTTTTGTCATGGGGAAATTTATGATAGCTCCCAAACTGCAGTTGTGAACTTGATCAGCCAAAGGCCCTTGGCATTACCTTTATCTCTGAGAAGTTAATACCAAATAGGAGCAGTCACAGCATGGAGCCCTGAGGTACCCTGTTGGTGACCAGTCTCTTATTGAAGATGGTATTATCAATCCTGACTTCCCGGGCCCTTTCTTTAAGCCAGATGGAAATCCAGTGAGTTATGTAGGGGTTTATTCCCAGTTCAGTGAGTTTGCCAGCTATCACTGATTGGGGAATTGCACTAAACACCTTAGCCACATCCAGGTAGGCATTATGCACTGTTTACTCCTTATCCTTTCCTTGTTGACCTTCTCAAAGAAGTCCACCAGGTTTAGTAGGCATAATCTTCCATCAACAAGGCCAGACTGGGCTGGGTCCAGTGTCTGAAGGCTTCCTGTGCCTTTGCTGATCATTTCCCTGGTAATTCATTCCATGGCTTTGCATATTAGACTAGTCAGGGTAATAGATCTGTAGTTTCTGGGGGTGGTAGATGATCCATCCTTGTGAAGTGAGATATTAGTTCCAGTCCTGCATTCTCATGGCATAAAACCTGTTTTGAGGCTGTAGTTAATAATGGACTGAAGTGGTCCTGATAGGTCACCTTTCCAGCTATTTAGCAGGCATCTCAGGATATTGTTGGGGCCCACTGAAGCTGTATTTATGGTCTTAGGGAATGCCACCAGGACCTGCTCCCTGTTAATACTTGGATGGGTTATTCTAGTAGGTATTCATGGACAGAGACAGGAGGGGAGTGTGGGGTGAAGTTTCACCTGAATTTGTCAGCTAAGAAATTCACTATGTTGGTCTGCTTAGTGAAGGTGGCACCATTGACCACCGGTTCTGCTCACTGATGTGTGCTGCCTTTGAGGTTTTAGACATAGCTGTAGAAGGCTTTGTGGTTGTCTTTAGCTTGTGAGGCTAAACTGACCTTGTAATTGGCCTTGTTGGACTTAGTTATTCCCCACAGTTTCCTGTTTTGTTTAATTAGAGAGCTCCTGTCATTATGGGAGTTGCTCTTCCTGATTTTTTTGTTTTGGGGGGGGTTGCTTCTAGTAGGTAGAGCAGCCTCTGTACAGCCATTTATATTATTGTACACAGTCTCTGTGAACAGCTCTGCATAGGTTGTTGCAAACTTAGGTTTGGAAGGGGCATTGAATTTTGACAAACTAGGGATTAACAGGGTGTAGTTTACTTTGGAATAGTCTCTAACTGTTACAGGGTTTGCTGGGGTTACTGCGATGATTTTTATTTTGAAGGAGACAGTGAGGATGTGACATGGAGAGGGGGGGGTGCAGCACTCTGCCATATTGGTGAGTACCAGGTCCAGTATGTTTGAACCTCTGGTGGGTGTGCACAGTATCTGGTTGAGGATATTGGTGATAATAAAGTCCTGGAATTGTTGTGCCTGTGAGTTTGAGGCAGTGTATGTTTCCCAGTCTCTAGAGGGATAGTTAAAGTCTCCCATGAATAGAGTATTTATCCTAATGGTGAGTGTCTTCAGTAGGTCTAGGTATGAGCTATGGAGTCCTAGGGACATAGAGGGTAACCTACAGCTTGCTAGGATTTGGTATGGTATAGGACTTTGTCTATGGTGATTTGCACTTGGATAAGTTCCAGGGCATCATCCTATTTAACCAACATAGAGTTATGCTTGTTAATAATATAGATTGAGATCCCTCCACATTTTTCCCTGTCTTAGCAGCTGATGTTCTAAATGTTTGGAACTCACTAAAGCCTTATACTGCTGGAGTATGTTTTCTGGATTTAAACCATGTCTCAGTAATGGCACAGATGTCTATATTCTCCTTTGTAAGGAGAGCTTGTAGGGTTCAGAGTTTCTTGTTTAAGCTCCTAGCATTGAACAGTAACACCTTTAGGTTGCTTTGGGTTTTATTTACTATGTTGGTAGGTTTGTCAAGTTGAAATTACCTAAAAAAGGCTCTAAGGGGGTGGATAATGTTATAGCCAATATTCAGAAGCCTAGAGGAGACAGGTACAGGCCACCCTTTGCAAAGCAACGTGGTTTGTTAACCATGCTGACAAATATTGAATTCCTCGTGGAATGACACTAAGCCAATTACTGAAGTCAATCTTCATTTGTTCATACTGTGGCATCATCCTTGGTAAAGGTAGAATGCTGTCAATGCAAGGCACATACCTGCCAGAGACACATATTCAGAGAGATCAACAATGTCTGTCTTCATATAGTCCAGGGAAGAATGTCTCAGGTCATCAATGCCCATATAGACAATGATAGACTCATACCGGTGCCTGTGGTATATTGACTTGATTGTATGAGCAGCTTGGTGGATCCTGGCTCCAGATAAGCAGCTAACCATTATCTTCGCCTTATTCAGTCTGGTGAATAGTGCATCTGTTTGTTGTAAAATGGAGTTCTCATGACAAGAATCCTGGGTAATGTGTTCACTTGCCTTATGGGCTTTGTTCTTGTGGCTCCATTGGATGCAGGAGTATGTGTGATGTTTGGTGTTGCTTCTGATGAGTGCTTTAGAGATTGATGAGGATAGGCATTACAGTTTATAGGCTTAGGAGGTCTTTGAGTTTTGAGAAGATTGCTTTTTAGTACCTTAGCATAGGTTGGTCTATGTGTGTGGTGGGCACTATGTAAGGTAGATGTAGTGTGTGTGTGTGTGTGTGTGTGTGTGTGTGTGTGTGTGTGTGTGTGTGTGTGTGTGTGTGTGTGTGTGTGTGTGTGTGTGTGTGTTTTCTTGACAACCTTGTTTGAATGTGAGACTTTTGCCTCCAGTGAAATTGTGTATGTGTACCTCTCGTATAATGCATGCATTTGTTTTTTAAAGATTAATTGGTTGTCTGTGAACATAAGACAATTGCTACATTGTCTAAAGATGCCTATATCTACCAAGATGTCTATGGAGACATTTGGAAATTGCGAATCTGTGTTGTCCAGATCTACATTTGGGTGGGCTACTTCAGATCATGGACTGAGTTATACAGAGGTTTCCTTAGGTGGTCACTTGGGTTTGGCACTACACTAGGTTAGATTGTGTTAAAATTTGCTAGTAGTGCTGTTTAATGTACAAACTAGCTGATCTATGCTTGTCTCCACATAATGGCTTTGTTTTAGTCACACTCAGTTACAGGTTTCAATGTTAAGGTATGTTTTATATACAACATTTGCTTTCTGGGTGTTTATGTTTAATCATATTCATAGCAAAGCCAGTTTATTCACTCTTCAAGAAGACCGAACTAAGACTCAGTATGTACATGTATGTACATATTACTCAAATTTTATTCATGTTTCAAAATTGACCCCTTATGAATTAAAATGTCTAATTCTGGTTTAGAAGCAGGTACTGCCTATATTGTTGATAGAATACAAGCAATTATTTTGAACACAAGCCAACTCTGTGAAGAAAGTACTGAAAGCTATCAGACTTGTCTAAGCTTATGTCAATTAACTTTAAGGACACTAGGTAAAAAGAAGAAGCCGTAACACTAGTTATAGGTGAAACTAAATATTATCAAAAATAGTAATACTGATTTCAGAGTTCATGATTTTGATAAAGATGTTCAAATGGCTGAAATCCTTCATGTTCATATAACTGTTAATAAAAGTGCATAATATTCAATTAAATTAATCTGAGTATAAGTTACAGAACATGAAAAAGATGGATACTTAGCTGTATTACTATAGTATGACAAAATATGCTCCTTATAATTTTAATGCTTGCCAAGGGGAAGTGGTATGAACTTAAACAACATTGTAGCTAAACAGATCAAATAATAGTTTGAAAATATCAATTAATTTTTAGTTTGGCAAATACATAATTATGGTCTCATTACTATAAGGATGACAAAAACACATTGCTAAGTCACAATAAATGTATTTATTTTCCTTCTGTAACTGTTATACTTATTTTCCTGTATAGAATCTGATTTTTGTCATAACCATTGATTTGTTATTATAACTAATGGATTGGAATCTCAAACATTCCATGCGTGAACCAGATAATTCCTTCCAGCCATACAAAGACTACGTGACATATATTTACTGCCGCCTAAAAAGCGATGCAGCAACCTTTTCTAAGTGTATTTTATACAAATGCTGTGCTGGAAAAAAATAATCTTCTAAGCTGGTGGAGGGGCTGTCATTGTAAGATATTTACGTAATCTTCACTGTCACAATTATGTGACAGAATGTATCTTGTGTTTAAAGTGTCACAAAATACTCCATCAGGTCATTACTAGGACCACAGGAACAATACTAACCATGTGATCACAGAGACCATAAAAAGTCTAAACATAAACATTTTTAAGTAAAGTTGTTGCCATCTTTCATGAGTATTTAATAATACCTACATCCCAGATCAAGCAAAACCATATGATTACTATGTATACATTTATATCTATCCATCCAGTCATTATGACTGACATTAAAGACAGACAAAGTAGCACCTTGCTAGATGTTTACTAGTATCTTATTACATAGGCTAGGAATGCATAGAGATAGGGACCAATCCCTCAAGCAAGTCTTATTTACTTGTCAGTGCATTCTCTGATTTAGCAACATACTATGAAAATGGTAGGACTCCCAAAAACAACGTAGGACTTTCAAGAACAAAGTGCTTGAAATATATTTCTGCTTGAGATTTAATCTGTTAGCACTTTGGATGGCTAGCAAACCTAACAGTACATTCTTAGCATTTGATTATAAGTACAGATCTCAAAAAGGGGACCAGTTAAAACTATAAATTTGTGTAAAATTAGGCATGCCATGAAAACGTAAGTAATAATTGTCATTACTGTATAATTTACTTTGACCTATAAAGCAGAAGACATCATGCAATTACACATTCAACAAGTGAGTGAAAGAACATACTGCAACATCAGAGATCAGACTGAAACATGATAATTTTTTGATGGCACATATTACATCAGATACTTAACTATTGTTTCATGTTACACTAGTGTTAATTCAATATGTGGATGGCATATTATAAGTATTATTTTAACTTAAATAAATAAATCTATCGGGTTACTAATAATCCCTTTCCTGCTCACATCAGTAACAATACAATGCATGGAATTTTTTTCATACACACCCATACAGTCTTTTTTAAATTCATTTCTGATTATTAACTTTTGTTCCAAGGGATATAGGTCACACGATCAACAACCAATTAGCTAAAATTCATTTAGCTGAAACTAACTGTACAACCAGGAACTTGACTGACTTTTGACAGCAACATAAATAAAGGACCTTATCTGGGGTGTAAAGATCCCAATATTCCCCCAACACAAAGGATAATCAATGTACTGTCTTGTCTCTTCTAATGAGCCCCAAGATAGCCAGACCTCATAGAAAATTATATTTACAGACTACCAATAGTTGATCCTGTTTAGTCAGGTAGTCTTTACTTAATGTCATTGAATTAGTTGCTGAGCAAGCAGGCAAGTGACAATTAAGTCTATCAAAAATAAGACTACTTATGTAAATAAGCAGATCGAACATGAACAAATGTTTATTTATTGAAAATGTGTAGCTGAAATGTATAGCTGTAGAGTTAGCAGCTATACAAAGCATTACTGTCTCCTGTAGTAATAATCAGTTGTGAATGTCATAATAAAAAGTGGCAGAACTGGTGGATACAGTTACCTAGGCCTACACAAAGGTACAGACAAATGTTTCACATGCAGAACAAAGCAACACTTTCTCTCATTATTGCATTCCAGCCTCTATAAAACTCTTATTGATTATAGCTACAATCACTCATATAGTACCTGCTATGCTCCTCCCCATAGTTACAGCTTCCCATGGCCTTTGAATGGGAAAGAATGTGCATGTTATTCAATATTAGACCAGCAGTTATTTGTTCTAGTTCACATAGATGTTGCCTATATTGGAAAACAGATTATATCAATCACTCACAAAAACAGAGCTAATGGTAATTTCCTGTAATGAAAATATAAGCTCTTCCACGAGGCCTCATTCTCGGTGAATATTTTTTTTTCTAAATTAATTTTAATTAATTCATTTGTTAATTGTTCTATCCCCAAATCTTTTCAACAATGCTTCAGAACATAAGAGCTAGGGTAAGTATAATATACATGGATGGTTTAGAGCACATACATATATACACACTTACATGCAAATATTTCAGGCATGGGCAACAATGCCACTATACCAAAGCAGTCATTCCCATAACAAATGTACAAGCTGTTCTTGAAATATATAAACTAGTTCTTGCTTTAATATAATTTAGTAGTCTATTCCATGCATCAGCATTTTGTCAGAGAACCAGTTAGAACATCTCTCATTCCTATATAACCTCTAGCATAGGTTATCTGATGATTCTCTACTACTCTTTGATAACAGCAAACATTCCAAGAGCTAGTTTTATCCAAGTGCCCTATATACCCAAAAAAGGTCTCCTCTTAAATATCTATGTGAGGCACTGAAAAAAATCAGATATTTTAGTCCTTCATAATAACTTACATTTTCACATTCATTGATACCCTTGTATTTCCACTGTACTCTTTCTCTTTTTTATTTTGTGAGATTTCCATATTGTTATTTCTTACTCAGATATGGGTCTAATGTAAATTACAAAAAATGATTTTATAATTTCTGATCTATTTATAAATCTTTTTGTACAGCCTACAGTTTTATAGCCATCATTAATTATGTAACAAAAATGGATTAACTGTTACTTAGGCAACTCAGAAACAAGAAGAAATGTAATGCAAAAAGGCCAGGTTCCAAGGATTCACCACCAAAAATGCAAAATGATTTACTGGTTTAAAAACATATTTAGAACAAACATAGACCACAAATATATGAAGCTCTTTCATCTTAACATAAGATGGACTTCATCAGAATAACACCTTCATATCATTCGCCACTTAAATAATACCTGCATGGGTCTAAATTGAATGTCAGTTTACAAATAATTAAACAATTAAACAGTTAAATGACCAATGGTGCTTTAAAAGAACCATACTAAAAATCTATATATGAATGACTATAAAGAAATTCCTGGTATTTTATTTATTTATTTATTTATATGTATTTATTTATTTATTTATTGCATTTGTTTACTGGGAAAGTCCACTGGGCCTGAGATGAGTCCATTTTCAGTGGAGGCCTGGGGAGCAAAGCTTCACATTTAATTACATACAGATAAATTATTACACAAACAGTACAGAGTATATAAGACAGTAGAAGCACATTAACATAAGATAATGCTGACATAAAATAGCATTGATAATGACATTGTATAAATTGGGTAACAACAGTAAAGGATTGTCTGCTATCATGATATGTTGGTTGTTATGAGGGGTTTAGCTGTATAAGTAAGAGTGATAGAGTTAGGAAGCAGTTAATTTAAGGGGTAAAGAAGGTGACGAAAGGCTTAGGATAGGGATAGTACAGGTAAGTAAACAGCAAAGTGTAATGGGTAAGACTGAGAAATGGAGAAGAAAGGTTAGTTATAGAGTGAATTGTAGTAAAGAAGAGTAAGGATTCAGAGAGGGGTTAGGTTTTGAGGTTGTCAGTAGGGGTGCAAGTGCATAGCTGTATAGTATTAAATAAAAGAAAACATTTTAAAAAATAATTAAAATATATGCATTTTTAAAAACATGAAAAACAGTGTCACTGTTTACCAGATCTCATTATTAATAATGATTGTATAGACATATGTTCATTTATACTAAGATAACATAATGTGTGTGTCAGAGAAAAATACTTCAAAAGACCAAAAGCATAAGGTTCAGTTTAGGTATCTTTATTCTTGTGCAAGGAGACAAAAAATGCAGTTACAGAGTTTGTCTGACTAAATCAGGAAGTGTCACAGTTATTATACCTTTCTTTCAAGACATTGCCCACTACGACTGACATAGTAGATCGCCAGTTCACAATTCTGTTACTTTACAGATGTTTCTCACATTTCTAGCTGACTCTTCAAAGTTTAAAAAAGATTTTTCAGTAAACAGGATGGCCTTGACGACCACTGGTCAGTTGTAACTTTCTTGCTATATGATGTTACAAGTCTAGGTACTATGGCTAATTCAAGCACAATGCAAGTACAGATTTCTGAAGCAGTTCATTGTTTATAGTATCTAACTATCTTGCAGCTTGTGCACTTTTTCATTAGCACGAACAGAGCTTATTGTCCATAATGAATAGATCTACAGAAATTATTATTATTCTCTATTTAATTTCCTGACCTAGCAGAAAAATCACCTGCTTTCCAGTACATTTCCAAAGCATAAACATGTATTTTGCTGTGCTAGCAGACTAGGTCAGAGTGCATCTTGCAGTGTCAGAAAGCACAATTTCAGAAAAGCATGTTTTCAGTTTCAAATAGAACTAATGCTGTATATAGAATAAAAACGTGTTAATCTACCCTTATTAAAATAAGCATTGTACACATAAGTTAATACATATTTTTCTAACATTTCCCCCCTGTTAATACTTTTTATTCTATTTCAAAAGCATAAACAGTTTGTTTCTTCTCCTAACCTCTTCCTTTGAGGATTTGCATCTAAGAGTGTCATTCAGTTTAAACTTATGAAAGTGTTTCCTTTTTCAACAGTTCTTCAATTTCAGTACTTTGATACAAAGTCTCAGAAACTGACATGTCTATAAAATCTTTGATTAATTTTTTCATGCAGGGAATACCACAGCAAATACATGCTCCTAACAGAAGTAATCTCACAGAAATGGCAATCAGGATGTTCATTAGGATGGAACTCCACCCCCCCCCAAACAAATTCTGGAAAAAGTCCATCAGTGGGTTCGGGCCTGGCCTGGTCATGTCTGACACTTGCTGAATCACTTCCAAATGATCGTTGATCTCGTGTTTACTGTCGGGAATAAACGAACAACACTCATCTTTGATTAAAGCGCACATACCACCTCTCGCCACTAGGGTGAAGTCAAGAGCCATGCGGTTTTGAAGCATCACAGTTCTCATTGCATTCAGTTCATCAGTCATTAATTCAAGAGCAGAAAAAGTTGCATTGCTCATGACCTTGAGAAGTTTGGATAGCTTTCTCAGTTCCCAAATTGACTTAACTGCACCATATGCAGGGGCTATGCCAACCCAGGATATGATAGTGTCACTCAAGTCCATGTGTGCTAGTTTACTTTTGTCTTTCACGGAGTTATGGTTTCTCCAGCCTGCTACAATCTGTCCCACCGGATTTTCAGGTTTCTTGATTGGATTTTCAGGTATTTTTGCGACGTCTCTGACGTTTCGAATTCTCCCATGAGGCAAAGCTGTAGTGTGTCGTATGGCCGGGACCAGGTAACCCAAAAAACAACTGCCAGACCAATTCTCAGGCAACCATTTGTATGACTTTTTCCCACATATGAAATAACAGTTTTCTACCTTAGTATTGATATACACCTTCCCTGCATGAAACATTTTCTTATCTATAATAGACAGTTGCTTTAAAAGAACAGGATTATGTTGTATATCACTGGCAGTTTTATGCAAGGACTCAAAGTATGAGTCATAATCTTTATCACAAATTGTTTCTGTATTTTTAGCATTTTTAGGTTTAATATAACATTTATAAGAAACAGTCACATTACATTTACTTTAACCTACTTGAATCGTGTCATTCTTAAAAAAGCATACAATTCCCATTTGCGTAACAGGTAGAAATAATGCAATTTTGTCTCTAGATTTCACAGGTGTAGTCTAAAAAATCAGGTTTTCCCAGGTCTCATTTACCCCTAGGGGGACAGCAGCCATCAATAATCCCCCGTATGCTGTTGGTATAGCTGTGCAAATCCAACAATTCGAAATATTAAAAGTCTCAGCATACACATATTTGATTGCTTGGTAAGTGTTAAAGTTCGGATGCCAGTCTATGAATGTTGAATCACGTTTGTTCAGTCTAGCTGGTGTGACTGAAGAAAAGAAAGGCCACAGCAAAAAGAACATTGTCACTAATGCAGTTATTAAGATGATTATGCAACACTGCTGAATATACTGCTGAAGTCGTTCAGAATTTCTATTGTCTCTAGGTCTTGTCATTTTACTGCTGCTGTGTGTTAGCAAGAGTTTTATCAAGTTCAAAGTTTTTGAGTAGTTTACAGTGTGTCAAATGAATCCAAGATGAACGTTCCTCAATCTTGACTGCTGTGGGCATGCTCAGCAGTACTTGATACGGACCTTCCCACTTTGGTGTCTTCCAATTCTTCTTTTTGATTGTCTTCACCCAGACCCAAGTGCCTGGAGCTACTGCTACTTCGAATGGTTTAGTTTGGTCTTTATCTGAAACAGAATTAAACTGTAAAAGATGTTTGTTATTCAGCATACTCCTCATGTACTCTGCAAGTGTCCAATCTGCTTCCTGGTCTGCAGGCATGACAGGTTTCCACTGAGGTATATAATAAGCTCTTCTGAAAATCTTTTCAAAAGGTATCAATCCTTTTGCATTCAGAACAGTTCTCATGCTCAACAGTGCCAGGGGCAAACAGTACACCCAGTTCTTCTGTGTATCTACCATAAGTTTTTTAAGCAACTCCATTGTGCCTCTCTACTAACCCTGCAGATTGAGGGTGATATGCACAGTGATGTTTTAAAGAAATCCCAAAATACTGGCTTAACTTTTGTATAGTTTGGTTAACGAAATGTGTACCATTGTCACTGTAGATCCTTTCTGGTATGCCAAATCTAGGAATGATTTCTTTAACTAGGGTCTTTGCAACAGTGGCTGCATCTGGTTTACTAGTCGGAAAGGCCTCCACCCATTTGGAGAACATATCCGCAATGACAAGGCAGTACTTTGTGTTTTCACATTTGCTCAATTCTATGAAATCCATACAGATAGTATGAAACGGATATGGTGGTGTAGGGAAACTCCCTTGCTTGGACTTTAATGCCCCTTGTGCATGATGTTTATTACAAGTGTGACATGACAGGCAAAATTTTTTAGTGTAGTTTGTAAACCCGTACGTAGCAAATACCCGATTCACTAACTGTACCATCCCCCTGTTGAGACATGGCTCTGCCCATGGCTCAACAAAGCTGCATATCTAAATAAATTAGACGGTAATATCGGTTTTCTCTCTTTGGAGATGTACAGCTCTTCCTTGAGAATTGCTCCTCATCTTTTCCATTTTTGTTTTTCAGCTTGTGTAGTAAGTGTCTGCATTGTTTTCAACATTTCTGAGTCTAAAATCTCAGAAGGTTGTAATTCCTCATTCAAATGAAATGCTTCTGAGGCTGCTTGCTTTGCAGCTGTGTCAGCTCTCATATTGCCTTTTGAAATCCTATCTTGCTGTTTTGTATGAGCTATGCATTTACAAATAGCTACTTTCTGAGGCAACTGAATAAAATCTAACAAATCTAAAAGAAACTCTGCATGGTTAATCGGTTTGCCAGTAGATGTCACCATTCCTCGATTCTTCCACTGTTGTGCAAAAACATGTACAGTAGAAAAAGCATACTGGCTGTCTGTAAAAATGTTTACGCTTTTACCCTTTGCTAAGGTACATGCCCGTGTCAAGGCAATCAACTCTGATGCTTGTGCAGATAAGTTATGTGGTAGAGATTTCGCTTCTACAATCTCAGTATCAGAAAATACTGTATAATCTGTTAGGTTCTGTCCTGTAGGACTCCTTTTGCATGAGCCATCCACGTAATATGTCACCTCGGCATCATCCAAGGGAACATCCATGAGGTCTTTTCTAGGCAGTGTCTTTTGCTCAATTATCTGCAGGCAGTTATGGGGTGTGCCATCCACAGGAGTTGGGAGCAAGGTAAACGGATTCAAAGTAGTACATCGTTCAATTGTCATGTGAGGTTGGCTCAGCAATATAGTCATACAAGAAAGATGCCTAGCAGAGGAAAGATATACTACTTTTTCTTGCAGTAAAATGATCGCGACTGCATGAGGCACTCTCAGTGTGAGAGGGTGAAATAGCACTACTGAGGCTGAAGCCTGCACTGCCATTGCAGCTGCAACTACTGCTTGTACACAGTGGGGTAGAGACCGCGCCACTGGGTCCAGTTGTGATGAATAATAAGCAATGGGGCGTTGTTTGTCCCCATGCTGTTGAGTCAGTACTGATGTCATATAACCTTGCTTGCAATCTACAGTTTGGAAAAAATGTTTGTGATAATTTGGTAATCCTAAAACTAATGATGATGCTATCAATTGTTTCAGTTTGCAGAAAGTTAATTCTGCTTCTGGTGTCCACTGTATTAAATCTTGTGCTGCCATAGGCTTCTTAAAAATCAGGTCAGTTAAAGGTGCAGATTCAAAAGCATAGTTTGGGATCCAGCTTTGAGAAAAATTAGTCGTACCCAGGAAGGACATCATTTCCTTCTTGGTTGTGGGTTTTGGTGCTTGTAAGATCGCTACTTTTCTGTCTTCATCTAATGTTCTGTCATCTTTGGATATTACATATCCAAGGTATTTCACTTGTTTTCTCCAAAGCTGCAATTTATTTTTGCTTACTTTGTGTCCTTCAACTGCTAGGAATTTTAATAATGCTATAGTATCTTCCTTACAATCTTGCTGGGTAGGGGTGGCCAGCAGGATGTCATCAACATAAAGTAAAATTTGACTACCTCTCAGGGGGGATAAATCCCGCTAAATTACTTGCCATCTCTTGTGAGAATATCATTGGGCTTTCACTATAGCCCTGTGGTAGTCGCGTATATGTATACCGCTTCCCCTGAAATGTAAATGCAAACCAATACTGGCTGTCAGGGTGTATCGGTATAAAAAAGAACGCGTTGCTGATATCTACCACAGAAAAATACTTCTGTTGAGGTTTTAAATCATTCAACAAGGTATGTGGATCTGGCATCGTAGGTGCTCTTGGTATTACTGCATAATTTACAGCTTGTAAATCTTGGACCATATGCCATTCTCCGTTTGCTTTTCTAACTGGAAATAGGGGTGTGTTACATGGTGAATCAGGAGATTCCACCAGTATTCCCTTCTTAAGTAAAGCTGCTATGATTGGTTTAATACCTGCCTCTGCATCTTTTCTCAAAGTGTACTGTCTCTTTTGTGGTCTAAATGCTGACTTTGGCGTGATAGTAACTGGGCCTGCTGTGCGAATAAGTCCTACGTCTGATTTTCCTGTTGACCAGAGAGTTTCTGGTATGTCTAACAAAGCTTTTTCTTCCTCTTCTAATAAGAGGGCTTCTCAGCTGTTTTTGCTGGACTGCAAGTGTACAGCTGGATGTGTTTGTGTTATCCAGTTCAGTTTCTGTCTTTGTATTCCTTGTTCTGACAGTTCTGATTCTGTCTGTTTTTCCCATTTTGTAAATTTTTCTGCTAGGTCTACCCATTTTAAATCTTCTTCTTTAGTTAAAGTAACATGCGGTATTAGATTTGATTTGTAAAGTGAAAAGAACTCCTGGGGTAATGAACAGCTAACTACACTGTTCCCTTTCATGTCCCAGTACAAATTACACAGTACTAATCTGTTTGCATGATTTTTAAACAATTCTTGTTCATATTCTTTGTCAGGTCCTGGTGTATTACAATAATACAGAGTACAGTGCAACAGGTGTTGTATGTCAATACAAGGGAGGGAACTTACTGATAGCTACATTCATTAACTCTTCAGTTACTGCTCCAGGGCCAGTTGTAACTAAGTCCTGGCTGTACCAGTAAAATGTCTCACCTTCCGTTTGCACTGCAAAAGTATTAGTTTGTCTCTGTGCTTCCATACCCTGTATGGTTGGAACTACTGCTATGCCTAATAGTTGCATAAGATCTCTGCCCAAAAGGTTCACTGGGCATTTTGCAGAAACAACAATTTTGCTTTTCTGGGTTAATCCTGAAACAGGATCTGTTATTGTAATGTTATGGGAGAGATGCTCCCGATACAGCTGTCCATTAGCTGCTTTTACTAGTATAAAGTCATGTGATTCTGAATTTTCTGGTAGTTTGGAGGGGTGTACCAGGGTTCGTGATGCCCCTGAATCACACAAAAATTTGACTTCCCTCCCTTCTACCAGGAGTGTCACTTCTGGTTTTGTGTCAGCTAGATAGAGCTCTAAGCTCAGTAAGGCTAGGTCTAATATTTAGTTTTCTTCACTATTGGTAGCTTCCTGTATTTCCTCTATTATCACATTCTCTGCTCCTTCTATCACATTCTCATTTGTCCTTTCTCTATTATTCCTATCTAGTGATTCTTGACTTTCATATAGTCAGTCCTCACCTTCATCGTTTTTGTCTTCCACTGCTGCCTTCTTATTTTTCCTGCAATCCCTTGCCAAGTGTCCCTTTTTCCCACATTTGAAGCACTCACCTCTTTTCTTTCTCCCTTCAAAGTCTTCTGATCGCTGATCAGATTGTTTGTTTCCCTAGGCATTCTTTTTGCCCTTTTGTCCAGACTGTACTAAATAAACTTCTCCATCTTCCACAGCAAATACTTGGGCTTTCTTTTTCTTTTTGTTATTAAAATGCCTTTCGGCATGTCTAGCATATTCAAGCAGTGATTGTAATCTGCTTGTACGATGGTCTACCATATGTTTAGTAATGAAACTACTTATGGGTGCAATACTGCCTTTCAAAAATGAATTCTTTAACTGCTGCTCATATGGGGAATCTTGTGTCTGGTCTTCAGGCACCTGCATTCCACAGTGATTGTTAAAACATTCCAATAATCTAGAAAAATATCTATCAACAGTTTCACTTTCTTGTTGGATGCATTGATTAATGCAAGTCCAGTCTGCCCTAGGCTTCCATTTCTCAGAAATTTGGTCTGTCAGACCTTTCACTCTGTTATCTAGTTCTGCGCTGCTATGTGGGAGGGGCCTAAGTGCAGCGTCACGGGGATTCCAGTTGCCACTGATCATGTGCCAATCTGGACCTACTATTTGTCTGACCACTTTTTCTACTTCCTCTCCATTTAAGTGATAATTAACCTCATGCCCTGTAAGTCTTCTAAGAACTTTCTAAAATTAACTTTTGAATGGGGAATTCCCTCTGTGGCTTTCCGGATGTCTTCCGGTGTCCACGGTCCGTATACTAAGAGAGTTGGGTCCTGCCCTTCTTGTCCTGCCTGAGGATTTGGTACTTCTATGAGTGGGCATATCTCTTCTTCACTCATAGCCCGTGAATTTCCATTCATTTAATATAATTCAATATCCCCTTTTAAATTACGTGTCCGAGACCTAGTCTCGATAGGATCTCTAACAAACGGTAGTGGTTTTATAGAAAGAACTGGATATCTTGGAGGTGGGTCAGTTTGTTCTTTTGCTTCATATTCCGGTAAGGGAGCTGGTAAGGGAACCGGAACCAGAGAGGGCGGAGGGGCCGATGCTATAACTAAGTTATTATCCTCTTTGTCTAGAAACATTGCTTTTGAATTTTTATTCTTTTTTTCTCTTTGGTTTGCTTCCTCAATCCACCTGTGTGCCTGAGGAACTCCTAATTTACGCTGTTTTCTAACCCAACCTTTAGAATCGTTTTTTAGCTGTCTAATAAGTTTGATTAGCGAGGATCTTTCACGTTTCCCATCAAATTCATATTTATTAGCCCATTTAGTATAATATCTAATGTCGGTGCGCTGTGATTGCATATATTTTGCGTCTTCGGTTAACGATGGGCTTTGGGGTCTTCTCGTTTTTGTGCACATATTACCCATTTTGTTCTAACCTTTTAAATGTTATGTAACCCTTTTGTTTTTAATGTGGTATCACCAAGTGTTTACAGTCTCTTCAGACTACCTGCCTACTTATTCTGTTTCCCTGATCTATGACAAGATAGTAATATTTCTGTCCCTGAATTTTAAAAACTCTCACAGAACAAATACAATCAAGTCCCTGATCTAAAACAGAAAAAAGTAGATTCACCTTACCTGAGTCTCAGCGATTGGTCACTCACTGTTCAAACGGAACCCGCCTTCAGTCGTAGATCAGAAAAGTGGCTGGCTTCTTTTGCACGACAATTCAGTTGGAGGTCTTTCAATGAAGAAGATCCGATGTGGTATCTTCCCTGCGCAGTTTCATGCCACCTGGCCCATCTGATCCCAGGCTAAACGAGGGTTTCCGGCTCCAAAGGACCAAAAAATGTCAGAGAAAAATACTTCAAAAGACCAAAAGCATAAGGTTCAGTTCAGGTATCTTTATTCTTGTGCAAGGAGACAAAAAATGTAGTTACAGAGTTTGTCTGACTAAATCAGGAAGTGTCACAGTTATTATACCTTTCTTTCAAGACATTGCCCACTACGACTGACGTAGTAGATCACCAGTTCACAATTCTGTTACTTTACAGATGTTTCTCACATTTCTAGCTGACTCTTCAAAGTTTAAAAAAGATTTTTCAGTAAACAGGATGGCCTTGACGACCACTGGTCAGTTGTAACTTTCTTGCTATATGATGTTACAAGTCTAGGTACTATGGCTAATTCAAGCACAATGCAAGTACAGATTTCTGAAGCAGTTCATTGTTTATAGTATCTAACTATCTTGCAGCTTGTGCACTTTTTCATTAGCGCGAACAGAGCTTATTGTCCATAATGAATAGATCTACAGAAATTATTATTATTCTCTATTTAATTTCCTGACCTAGCAGAAAAATCACCTGCTTTCCAGTACATTTCCAAAGCATAAACATGTATTTTGCTGTGCTAGCAGACTAGGTCAGAGTGCATCTTGCAGTGTCAGAAAGCACAATTTCAGAAAAGCATGTTTTCAGTTTCAAATAGAACTAATGCTGTATATAGAATAAAAACGTGTTAATCTTCCCTTATTAAAATAAGCATTGTACACATATGTTAATACATATTTTTCTAACAGTGTGTAACCTAAGTTGCCACCTCAATTCTTTGGTTTATAAACTGACTTTCATATCACCTCCCCTAGGATTAAATTTAATTTGTTTCAAGATGGCAAATCGAATTTCTTAAAGTGTTGACAAGTCTTGGAATGTTTGAATAATGCATTATTCTCATCTCCCTTGCCAATATCACAGTATTGTTTGTATATCCATGTACGTTTTTGTTACAGCAATACCTTTTTGAAGAGTATTGCATCTTTCCTGCTCATGATTTTGCATACTGCAGATAATAGAACCACCATTCCTATCAGGAGCAACTGATGAAAAGTTAAAACCAACGGCTCAGACTTCCCCAAATGGAGTCTTTATTCAGAGCTAATACAAGGGGGGGGGGGTGGAGCAGTTCAAACAATATAGTGAAGAAAAACTGGGGCATACTGAAGGTCAATCCCACTGTCTTTAACTTATGAGGCCCAGAACCACAATTTCTATATAAAACAGAGTGGAACCTTAAAGAATACTTTGAGGCTGTGCAATTTTATAGTGGCTGCCATGAAACTAAAATAATCTGGGACCGCTAGATGTGGCATTTGTTATCAGTGCTCTTTTATTCTTTAGGGAAAAGTTTTGACATTAGAAAATGATGTATGTGCTCTAGTATTTTTTGAAAAAAGGAACTGCATCTCCAAAGCAGTGGTTTACTTAGCTAAATCTCAGGATGTCCACAATTCTATGTGGGCAAAATGGAGCGATGTCTCCATAAATGGATATATGAGCATAACTATGATATTGGGAAGGGAAATGAGAATAATATGCTTGTGATAATGTGAGATATTGCCAGCTAGGCCAGAAGGAGTAAAGCAGTGGATGTGTTATATATGCCAACATATAATAATAAATAAACAGAGATCTCTCAGGGTAAGGTACCTGCTATGCCCCCAAACAAAAAAAAAATGTCAATATCAAGGTGCAGGTACTCCACGACTATCGAAGCCAACCATCAACCAAAAAAGCAAAAATCAATAAAAAATTTTTATACTTGAACAGCAAAAGAACTTTATTCCATGGGTTGTTAGCGCTTTCACGTCTACTCTGGACGCTTCTTCAGACTTTAATAAAACACTTCATCACTTCTGTATTTAAACACTTATCAATTAAACAGTTAACCAATGAAAGCCTTTGTACGAATACATAACTATAAAAAGTCAGAAACTTCTAAATAGATAAAAAGTCAGAAACTTATATTGTGAAAATTAAAACTTCAAAATTCAACATTGACATTAAAATGGATGTAGTAATAGATTATAACTGTTATTAACATTTCAGATGGCAAATAGCATATAAATATTTAAAAATACAAGAGCATATAAAAAAACAGCATGTAATAAAACATTTCAAGTGTATGAAACTACTGATAAACATCTAAAAATACATATTCCTACTAACACCAAGAAACATGAAAAGTCAAAGGTATAGCAATAAATAACTGCTAATGCTTAAGATGACGACTGACTAGAAAGGGTTTCAGAGTAACCCTCTCATTGAGGCCATGTCCTTCATCTGCTTTCATTCTGATGATCCATTTACATTCTTCCCTTTCAGTGAAGTTACTTACATTGCCTAATCTCAATGTGGTGTGTATCAATTCAATAACTAAGAACTCAAAGGTGTGTGTGGTGCCTTGTGATAGAACATGTCTAGCCAGTGCTCCTGTCATTCTCCTGTTGATCGCATATAAATGCTCTCTGACCCTTTCCCTCAATGTTCTATTCGTCATACCGACATAGAAAGCCTGGCATTTGGTGCAGATGGCTAAATAAACTATGTTCCTTGTCCTACAGTCTGCATAATGATCGAATTTATATAGCACACCTGTGTCCGGGTGCCTAAAGTTATTCCTGCCCAGTACGTATTTGCACTGATTGCAACTGCGACATGGAAAGGTACCCATTTTAACAGTGAGTGGTTGATCTTGAAGTCGCCTTTCATAACATAACATGTTCCTTAAAGATCTAATATTCTTGTAGGAAAAACTGGGGTGAGGACCTACAAGTGCTCTAAGCCTATCATCCAACTGTAGGATACCCCAGTTCTTTCTAATGACATTAGTAATACTCTTATTCTTATTAGTATATGAAAGTACCATCCTCTCTTTTTACTTCTAGTAAATGGCCTGCTTTGTTCCACCTGTTCACTAGTTGCTATCCTAATGTATGGTCTTGTTTCTTCATTGCGTTCTGTTTGTTGCAGGACTGTCAAATCATTGTCATGGTAACCCCTGGACTTAAAGTCAGCATCTAAGCCTATCAATACATTCCTATATGCTGAATCATCGCTGTTAGGTGTGAACAGCGTGCTGCTTGATTCTTAACAATGTTCTTGTGTATGTGGGGAGGGTGCATACTGTCACGATGTAAGTATGTGTTCTTTCTACAGGGTTTCCTGTAAATGTTGGTAGTGAAACACCCATTATGCTTCCTGATGTTAACATCTAAGAAGTCAATCTGGTAACATGATCTTTCCCCAGTCAGCCTAAGAAAAGATGTGGTGTTGTTGATGTAACTTAGAAACTCATCTAAGATAGTAACATCACCACTCCAAACAAAAAACACATCGTCCACAAAACGTTTATAATACTTGAGGTGCTGTGAATAAAACTCATTTCCAAAGATATACATAGATTCCCAGTAGGCTAGTATAAGGTTTGCATAATGGGTGTTTCACTACCAACATTTACAGGAAACCCCGTAGAAAGAACACATACTTACATCGTGACAGTATGCACCCTCCCCACATACACAAGAACATTGTTAAGAATCAAGCAGCATGCTGTTCACGCCTAACAAGCGATGATTCGGCATATAGGAATGTATTGATAGGCTTAGATGCTGACTATAAGTCCAGGGGTTACCATGACAATGATTTGACAGTCCTGCAACAAACGGAACGCAATGAAGAAACAAGACCATACATTAGGATAGCAACTAGTGAACAGGTGGAACAAAGCAGGCCATTTACTAGAAGTAAAAAGAGGATGGTACTTTCATATACTAATAAGAATAAGAGTATTACTAATGTCATTAGAAAGAACTGGGGTATCCTACAGTTGGATGATAGGCTTAGAGCACTTGTAGGTCCTCACCCCAGTTTTTCCTACAAGAATACTAGATCTTTAAGGAACATGTTATGTTATGAAAGGCGACTTCAAGATCAACCACTCACTGTTAGAATGGGTACCTTTCCATGTTGCAGTTGCAATCAGTGCAAATACGTACTGGGCAGGAATAACTTTAGGCACAAGGACACAGGTGTGCTATATAAATTCGATCATTATGCAGACTGTAGGACAAGGAACATAGTTTATTTAGCCATCTGCACCAAATGCCAGGCTTTCTATGTCGGTATGACGAATAGAACGTTGAGGGAAAGGGTTAGAGAGCATTTATATGCGATCAACAGGGAGAATGACAGGAACGCACTGGCTAGACATGTTCTATCACAAGGCACCACACACACCTTTGAGTTCTTAGTTATTGAATTGATACACACCACATTGAGATTAGGCAATGTAAGTAACTTCACTGAAAGGGAAGAATGTAAATGGATCATCAGAATGAAAGCAGATGAAGGACATGGCCTCAATGAGAGGGTTACTCTGAAACCCTTTCTAGTCAGTCGTCATCTTAAGCATTAGCAGTTATTTATTGCTATACCTTTGACTTTTTCATGTTTCTTGGTGTTAGTAGGAATATGTATTTTTAGAAGTTTTTCAGTAGTTTCATACACTTGAAATGTTTTTATTACATGCTGTTTTTTTATATGCTCTTGTATTTTTAAATATTTATATGCTATTTGCCATCTGAAATGTTAATAACAGTTATAATCTATTACTACATCCATTTTAATGTCAATGTTGAATTTTGAAGTTTTAATTTTCACAATATAAGTTTCTGACTTTTTATCTATTTAGAAGTTTCTGACTTTTATAGTTATGTATTCGCATAAAGGCTTTCATTGGTTAACTGTTTAATTGATAAGTGTTTAAATACAGAAGTGATGAAGTGTTTTATTAAAGTCTGAAGAAGCGTCCAGAGTAGACGTGAAAGCGCTAACAACCCATGGAATAAAGTTCTTTTGCTGATCAAGTATAAAAATTTTTATTGATTTTTGCTTTTTTGGTTGATGGTTGGCTTCGATAGTCGTGGAGTACCTGCACCTTGATATTGACATATATGCCAACATAACTAGCAGGAGTTTTGTAAAAAATTGTATGTCATTTGCATATCAAACTCATTTGTACAGGTGCTTGTGTTGAAAATGTACTTGTAAAGTTGCTTGTGTTAAAAATGCATCAACAGTGGGTCCTGCTGGGCAGAAAAGAGATATACATGTATGTCAGACAGTATTATTATAACTGATTAAATGTTTATGTTCTAACAGAGAATTCTGGAAGGAAGAGGTTAATTTCAGTTCAGCTAATTTTGAAAAATAGGTTAAAAATTAAATGGGTTGGTTTAGGCCATAAAGATTTTATCTTACAGGTCTGATTGAAGCCAGAGACAAAAATGTCTGGGAAAACCAGGACAAAGAATCTTACTGTATTGTCCTTAGGGGTGAACTAATTGCTACCCTGGAAGGGTGAAAGTTTTTGAAATTGTTTTATAGCTTTCAGATGCTGCAACAGATCTTAGCAAAGCTTTAGGTGTGTATTGTACCAGAGTCAGGTGACCAGAGGTGATGTCATTCTATAACCAGCACTGAAATGTATTTCTAGATACTAGTGAGAGATATTACAGAACTCTCACAGCAGCACTTTGTTTTTTGGAATCTGACAGGAAAGATCTCTCACAGATATCTCACACAACCACATGCCTCATCTTGCCTTGCTGTAGTAAGCAACTTAGAGCTCATCATTTTGCCTTGGTTTAGTAAGTAACCAGGGAACAGTAATTTATTAGTCTGTCAGGAAAATATGTTGAGATTAGTTAAGTATTGTTTTTCTGCATCTAATAAATATCTATCCCACTATGTTATTTTGTTATATCTCCTGTGATTAAAAAACTCTGGTGTTTATTGTAACTAGATATTCAGTATTCTCATGTTTTCTATTTTATTATAAAATATTCCTATACCTTTCATCATGGCTGGTGTTTTAGAGAATACTTTTAACATTTTGAGAGTACTTATGCTTATTTTAGTGACACTGTGGCTGCTCCTGAAAGCCTTGCTACAATGGTCAAACTCTACTATTTGTATCAGTATTAATTTTACTCAGTATAATTGGGTACCATTGTAAGAGTCTTAGAGTAGCTGGCTGGTGGCAGTGTAATTACCTTATAGTCTAGGCAGAGGGGGCCACAGCTGAAAAATCTGTACCAACCTTTCCCAGGTGTGTGTGTGTGTGTGTGTGTGTGTGTGTGTGTGTGTGTGTGTGGAAATCAAATATCCAAGTGTGTGTGTCAGCTATTTGTAACAGGGACACACAGTTCCAAAGTGTACAGAGTTGAATCTTATTTGGGGCCTTGAAAGGAAAAGAGACCCTGGTCTGGAAGGTGCTGCCTGTGTGCTGTTAAGGGAAAGTGTGCTTTGTGCTAAGATCTGCATCTGGAAATACTGTGTATGTCTATTTTTGTTCCAAGTGAATGTCCCTCACCAGTGTGCATTGTGGGGATTGAGATTCCTTGATTGCTGGCCCAGAGGAGGGACATCACAGTGTTATTCAAACATTCCAAGACTTGTCAACACTTTAAAAAATTCTAATTTGCCATCTTGGAACAAATTAAATTTAACCCTAGGGGAAGTGACATGAAAGTCAGTTTGTAAACCGAAGAACTGAGGTGTCAGCTTAGGTTGCACACATTATACTATCCTGGTATAAATTAAAATATTTCTTTACAACCAATATTAATAATGAGATCTGGTAAATTGTGACATTGTATCTCATGTTTTTAAAGATTCATATATTTAAATTATTTTTTTTAATTTGTTCTTTTATTTTGTATAGTCATTCGTATATATATATATATATATATATATATATATATATATATATATATGTATATATCAGTATGGTTCTTTTAAAGGTACCATTTATCATTTACCTGTTTAATTCTTTAATTGTTTGTAAATTGACATTCAATTTACAGACGTGAAGGCATTACTTAAATGGAGAGTGATACAAAGGTATTATTCTGATGAAGGCCTTCTTATGTTAGGCCGAAAGCATTTAATCTACGTGTGGTCTATGTTTGGTCTAAATATGTTTTTAAACCAATAAATCGTTTTGATTTTTGGTGGTGTATCCTTGGAACCTGGCTTTCTGGATTACCTTTCTTTTGGTATCATTAATTATGTGTTGCTTTTCAATGTGAGACATTATGTCTGCAAGAACTAGTTGAGATTTTGCCTTTCTAGGAAGAAAGAAACCACCACCATATTAACCAATTGGTTGATATGAATAGAAAAAACTCAAAGCTGGATCTACCTATATATCCATGTCCTTAAATGAATCTATGGTTTCAATCAGTGTGTGATCTATTAAATATTTACTGAATTAAGTAGTCAGTGAAGTGACATGTTTCTGGGAGGAAACCAAAACACCTGGAAAAATCTTACATAAAACTGGGGTAAGACTCTCTAACTTTTATCAAATTTAGTACAGTTTCTGATATCACTGCAAAAGTTGTGGATAAGCCTGTTATATGTAAATATGCCTCAGTGAACTTAGAATATGTCAACACCTAACAGATTTGAGCAGCAGTATTGCTGCACTCACTGGCAGTCACAGACACTCCAAAATTCATGAAAATGGTCTCATGAAGGTTGATATGTATTAACAATGCAATGGAAATTATACTATCCTTATGCAAGCTTCATGACATTTGAAAGTAATACATATCTTCAGCAATCCATCCAGTAAGTCCAGAAAGAGATACAAATGTCCATTTACGTCATATACTAACAAAATATAGTTGCTGGAATTTATGGATTCTGATGGAATCCATAACATTTCTAAAAAATAAAATTTCTAATAAAAAATTAGTAAAATCAAAGGACAATCAGGCCCCCTTCTCCAGAGCTAACAGTAGCTAACAATGGGTGCGGGACATGTGGGGAGCAGAGGTAACACCCCCCCAAGGAAATAGGGAGATAGAACAGCAGATGTGGGGTAAGGGTGAAGAAAAGGGACACACAAAAGCTATGTTGGAACAGAAACCCCCTATGGGACAGTTATAGGAGCATGAGCAATTTTTTTTAGTGTGAATAGGCCCCATTTTTTTCTTTT